>NC_080670.1:83617914-83704209 GCF_030247195.1 Topomyia yanbarensis | reverse complement strand
TTTTGTTTACCACACTGCGTGAATGTGGCTCTGAAAAATTGTAAGATGTTGAAGAACCTTCTCGCGGCAGAGTTGGTCTTCCACAATAAAAATAGAGAAGACGGAGAAATGTTTATTGTTTTTTATTCGGACTAAAGTCCGTGTTGTTGCCGTCGGGAACTGACGGCTGCTTTTGGAAAACTTCCAAGTGAGTAATCCATATAAAAGTATACCGTCAGTCCACAAACGGCACGGAAAAGTTTTTTTATGCTGGTTTAAGGAGATTTGCTGGCCAAACTCCGAGATTTTTACCTGCTAAATCCTCCAGCTCGTAGGAGGATACACCCTTTTTTGAGACAATTTTAGCTGGTAAGTATTGTGGTCCAAGTTTAGCATTGTAAGACTCGAGTGCATTCGACAACTTCATGTTTCGACGTAAACCATTTGTCCCTCGTTGAATGGCTTGGCATATTTTTGATGGCACAAGTTGTACTGATGTCGAATGCCCTCGCTTGCCTTTGCCAAATTCTTGACCACAATCTCCCGGATTTTGTCTAACTGTTGGTGTCTTGTTTCTAGGTCTTCCTCACCGGAAATCCTGCTGAAAGTCATCGGCAGATGCCATTTCATACCCGTGTATAATGAAATGAGGACTAAACCCAGTGGAGGAATGAACGGTAGTATTTAGGATGCGCTCCATATCGGTGATGTGGACATCCCAGTTGCGCTGCTCGGTTCGAGCATATGCCCGGATTGCGGTGTTTATCGAGCGATTTGTTCGTTCCACTGGGTTAGCCTGCGAATGATAGCGGGAGTTCAGCCAATGTTTGACGTTGGTTTCTTTTATGAATTGACTGAACTCCTTCGAGGTGAAAGTGGAGGCATTGTCGCTTAGCAGAATTTCCGGGCTACAATGGCGATTGAACCACTGTTCGCGCAGTGTCGTACAGAGTGACGTACTAGCGATTTTGCGAACTGGGGTCAACATGACGTACTTGCTGAAGACGTCGAGGACGACCAGCAAGTGTTGATTGCCACGTTTGCTTTTTGGAAGAGGACCAATGTAGTCCACAGAAACCATTCGCCATGGTGCATTAGTCGCACGCGACTGACCCATTTCGGGCTGGACTGGGACGAAAGGAGCTTTGATTTCCTTGCACGTCCCACATTCTCGAATAAACTTTCGTACTTCAGATCCCGTACGAGGCCAGTAATATCGTAACTGCACTTCGTGGATCGTTTTATCGTATCCCACGTGAAGCAAATTTTCGTGGGTACGTTGAATCAAATCTTGACGGAACTCGGGTGCTGGGACGAGTTTCCACCTGAACCGCGAGTCGCACGGAACAACTTTCGAGTTTACATACTTGAAAAGTTGATCATTTTCTACTTTGAAGTCGGCATAGTCGTCAGTATTTTGGATAACTTTGGACTTCATGGAACAGTACCAGTCTGAGGTGGACAAAGCAGAAACGGCTGCTACGGCCCGGGATAACGCATCTGGAACGACATTGTCCTTGCCTTTCCGGTGCTCAATAGACATGTCGTAGAGTTGCAATTCTAAACTCCAACGACTCAAACGTGAACTGGTTTTCCATTCAGTCTTCAGTATCCATGTAATCGCTGACGAATCAGTGATCAGACGAAAATGATAACCTTCCAAGTAACCTCGGAAGTGTTCAACCGCCATTATCACCGCCAGACCTTCCTTCTCAGTTGCATGATAGTTCCTTTGGGGAGTGGTCAGTTTGTGCGAAAAGTATGCAACTACTTTCTCACCCTCGGGATACTCCTGCACCAGAACAGCAGCCGACTACGTCACTAGCGTCTGTCTGAAGGATGAAGTGTTTGGAAAAGTCTGGCGGGACTAAAACTGGAGGAGTGACTAGAAGTTCCATAATTTTAAGCAACGCGCAATAAAAGCACTTCAACCGGAGTGCCAACCGGCACATTAGGATCGACGCCAGTAACATCCTGATTATGGCATACTGGCTCACTCGTAGATGGATTAATCAGCAATAAAATAATACCAAAATAAAGGCCATATTCTATCCATGAAATTTTCCGAAGATAATATTGACCTAAAATTTGCCGTTTTGGCTTTAAAAATAGATTACCTGTTGTTGGACTTATTTGTGGCTATGAGAAATGATGAAAATCTTTCGTCCATATTATATGATAAATATCTCTTTTGATAATAGTCCGATTTCAACAAGGTATTTGTATATATATATATATATATATATATATATATATATATATATATATATATATATATATATATATATATATATATATATATATATATATATATATATATATATATATATATATATATATATATATATATATATATATATATATATATATATATATATATATATATATATATATATATATATATATATATATATATATATATATATATATATATATATATATATATATATATATATATATATATATATATATATATATATATATATATATATATATATATATATATATATATATATATATATATATATATATATATATATATATATATATATATATATATATATATATATATATATATATATATATATATATATATATATATATATATATATATATATATATATATATATATATATATATATATATATATATATATATATATATATATATATATATATATATATATATATATATATATATATATATATATATATATATATATATATATATATATATATATATATATATATATATATATATATATATATATATATATATATATATATATATATATATATATATATATATATATATATATATATATATACATATATATATATATATATATATATATATATATATATATATATATATATATATATATATATATATATATATATATATATATATATATATATATATATATATATATATATATATATATATATATATATATATATATATATATATATATATATATATATATATATACAAATACCTTGTTGAAATCGGACTATTATCAAAAGAGATATTTATCATATAATATGGACGAAAGATTTTCATCATTTCTCATAGCCACAAATAAGTCCAACAACAGGTAATCTATTTTTAAAGCCAAAACGGCAAATTTTAGGTCAATATTATCTTCGGAAAATTTCATGGATAGAATATGGCCTTTATTTTGGTATTATTTTATTGCTGATTAATCCATCTACGAGTGAGCCAGTATGCCATAATCAGGATGTTACTGGCGTCGATCCTAATGTGCCGGTTGGCACTCCGGTTGAAGTGCTTTTATTGCGCGTTGCTTAAAATTATGGAACTTCTAGTCACTCCTCCAGTTTTAGTCCCGCCAGACTTTTCCAAACACTTCATCCTTCAGACAGACGCTAGTGACGTAGTCGGCTGCTGTTCTGGTGCAGGAGTATCCCGAGGGTGAGAAAGTAGTTGCATACTTTTCGCACAAACTGACCACTCCCCAAAGGAACTATCATGCAACTGAGAAGGAAGGTCTGGCGGTGATAATGGCGGTTGAACACTTCCGAGGTTACTTGGAAGGTTATCATTTTCGTCTGATCACTGATTCGTCAGCGATTACATGGATACTGAAGACTGAATGGAAAACCAGTTCACGTTTGAGTCGTTGGAGTTTAGAATTGCAACTCTACGACATGTCTATTGAGCACCGGAAAGGCAAGGACAATGTCGTTCCAGATGCGTTATCCCGGGCCGTAGCAGCCGTTTCTGCTTTGTCCACCTCAGACTGGTACTGTTCCATGAAGTCCAAAGTTATCCAAAATACTGACGACTATGCCGACTTCAAAGTAGAAAATGATCAACTTTTCAAGTATGTAAACTCGAAAGTTGTTCCGTGCGACTCGCGGTTCAGGTGGAAACTCGTCCCAGCACCCGAGTTCCGTCAAGATTTGATTCAACGTACCCACGAAAATTTGCTTCACGTGGGATACGATAAAACGATCCACGAAGTGCAGTTACGATATTACTGGCCTCGTACGGGATCTGAAGTACGAAAGTTTATTCGAGAATGTGGGACGTGCAAGGAAATCAAAGCTCCTTTCGTCCCAGTCCAGCCCGAAATGGGTCAGTCGCGTGCGACTAATGCACCATGGCGAATGGTTTCTGTGGACTACATTGGTCCTCTTCCAAAAAGCAAACGTGGCAATCAACACTTGCTGGTCGTCCTCGACGTCTTCAGCAAGTACGTCATGTTGACCCCAGTTCGCAAAATCGCTAGTACGTCACTCTGTACGACACTGCGCGAACAGTGGTTCAATCGCCATTGTAGCCCGGAAATTCTGCTAAGCGACAATGCCTCCACTTTCACCTCGAAGGAGTTCAGTCAATTCATAAAAGAAACCAACGTCAAACATTGGCTGAACTCCCGCTATCATTCGCAGGCTAACCCAGTGGAACGAACAAATCGCTCGATAAACACCGCAATCCGGGCATATGCTCGAACCGAGCAGCGCAACTGGGATGTCCACATCACCGATATGGAGCGCATCCTAAATACTACCGTTCATTCCTCCACTGGGTTTAGTCCTCATTTCATTATACACGGGTATGAAATGGCATCTGCCGATGACTTCAGCAGGATTTCCGGTGAGGAAGACCTAGAAACAAGACACCAACAGTTAGACAAAATCCGGGAGATTGTGGTCAAGAATTTGGCAAAGGCAAGCGAGGGCATTCGACATCAGTACAACTTGTGCCATCAAAAATATGCCAAGCCATTCAACGAGGGACAAATGGTTTACGTCGAAACATGAAGTTGTCGAATGCACTCGAGTCTTACAATGCTAAACTTGGACCACAATACTTACCAGCTAAAATTGTCTCAAAAAAGGGTGTATCCTCCTACGAGCTGGAGGATTTAGCAGGTAAAAATCTCGGAGTTTGGCCAGCAAATCTCCTTAAACCAGCATAAAAAAACTTTTCCGTGCCGTTTGTGGACTGACGGTATACTTTTATATGGATTACTCACTTGGAAGTTTTCCAAAAGCAGCCGTCAGTTCCCGACGGCAACAACACGGACTTTAGTCCGAATAAAAAACAATAAACATTTCTCCGTCTTCTCTATTTTTATTGTGGAAGACCAACTCTGCCGCGAGAAGGTTCTTCAACATCTTACAATTTTTCAGAGCCACATTCACGCAGTGTGGTAAACAAACATCCGCACAACATATATGCACTGGCACCGGTGATGGTTACGGTGGGTGTAATTCTCCACTTAAAACAAAAACAAGTACACTACACCGTACCGTCATTCGGTCAACGGTTGCATTAACCTATCAATTTCTGCAGTGTTCAGCAAAAAAAAAAAATCACACGTTTACTGTAATCAAACAATTATAGTAAACGTATGCCCCAGGACCTGACACGGCAGCGGCGAAGTGGGATTCCCACACTTTAAAACATATAAATTTTACACCGTGCGAGTTTTTAGGGTCCCGAACGCATCAAAAAGAACATTCAGCCGTGATCGGCATCATAAATTTTTTTTTCCAAAAACCCCTTTTCATGGGGAACACTCGCACCCACGAGTGCACAAAATTATATATAATTTCCCCTTGTTTGGGGCACCAGAACATTAAAAAAAATCACCAATCCCTTCTTCGACAGGGACCGTTAATTTCGCGCCACTAGTTCCCAACCGGCAGGAATCCCGCGACCCGGACGAACGGGTTAGAAACGCGAAAACAACACATCGTCCACGGCGATTTCGCGATACCGAACTTGTTTTGATTTTGGTTCATTCATCCTGTCGATGGATGACACCATCATCAATTTTGACATTTACCCCGATGTTCGCACCAATGCTCTGCATCATGCAGGTGTAGCCCGATTTGAATCAGAGTGGTGTGAGTGGAAGAGCGAATGGGGTAAAACGATACCGTGTCTTCGATTTCGGGTCGATAGATACAATTTTATTTCGCATAATTTTGGGTTTGTGGTTTAACCTGGGATGGTTCGTTTGATTCCAGCGGGAATCATTTTGATCTGTTTAAATTATGCGAAAGACATTCTTTGATCCCTCTCAAACGTTTCTTTTGCCATGTACGAAGCGTTTTGAGGCGAAAAGGGACGAATATACAAACATTTTGTCCGGAATGTCTGCGAGTGGGAGAAACGATGACGTGTTAAGCGGTATGGTATGTGTGAATGTATGAGTGCAGAATCGCATTGAAGGAATGTGTGAATGATCAGATAAAATTGTTTTGGGGTCAATTCGAAGTGCTTATCGGAATGTGAATGATCGAGTAGGCCACTGATTGAGGATGAATGAATGAGATAATTGTATGAATGTATTTGGATAGAAACCCCAACACAAATGTGTAGTACTGGTACCGTAGGGACACGAGGCATTTCTGGACAGTCGAGGAAAATAATAATATAATGCCGACAACCATTCCCCCGCAAGTTGAAACATTGAAAATTGTCAATGTCACTTGCTGAATTTTGGGGATATCGGTTGTTTCCGATTATGTTTTCGGATTGGATTTAGGGTTCAACCCATAGCTGAATAATAACGATGGCTGATAGCCTCTCGCTTCGCGTATGCTGTCAGTATTATCAGACCAAACACAGGCAAACTTTTCACCAATGAGGACATCCGGTCGATTAATTTTTTGATGAATTTTGATAAATTGCGGAAGAAATAATTAGGCGTAGTTAGTTTTTCTTTGTTTATTTATTTATTAATTTCGTTCATAATTATTGTATCGGTGTTAGGTGTTAGTTTAGAAAAAAATTGTTGTCATTTTTTTCCACCCGGTGTGGGCGAGATTGTAACCCGTCAGGGTAACAATTTAGCACTGGGTGGAAATATACCCTTTCGTGCGTACTCTCTCCGTAGAGTGTATTGTTTACGAAAATTTATGCTCACCGCTGTTTCGATACCGTTCACTTTTTCTTGTAAATTTTTATATACACACCAAAAAAATATGAATTTTATCATTGACGTAATTGCAAACATGACACAATTTAGCAACCCGTAATTCTCGAAATGACGAAACATTACCGTGCTCCGTTTAATTTTACATGAAACATATACTTTACATGCGCAATGACATAAAATTACACTTACTGCCACTGAAAACAAACGCAATATGTGGAGTAAAATTACATGATTCACGAAAATCAACGTCATGTAAAATTAAAACCAAACGTAAAACTCAGTCATTTTTGATGCTCGTATATGTCAGGGTCAGGAGACGTAAATTTACACGATTTTTTCTAGGTGTGTAGTTTCGCGTTTGTGAACGGTTTTGTGCGTTCAGATGGGTGTAGTAATTTTTGTTTGACAATTGTACATAGTTAACATAGGGCTTAGATAGGCCACCGCTCTCCTACTGCTGAAATACGTGTACTGGCTATGCTGCACATAGGTGATGACAGCTATGCGGCGGTACGGTTGTTTTGGTGTTGGTGTTTTCGGTCGAGGTGGAAGGCGGCCATCGTGTTAGAAGAGTTAGAAAGTGACGAACCACGAAGTTAAACAGACGTCCGTGAACAAGTTTTTTCGGGACAGTTTCCCGCCACGTTTAACCAGTGAGGTGAAGTGCGCGCGTGCGACAGATAAAATACCTGTCGAAAAATGCCGGCTCGTGGTTCGGGTACAGTAGTAAGTGTGGTACTGGATCGCCGTCGGGGGAAGCTAATTACCAAGGAGCTTTCGTTTCCCCGGCTAACCGCAAAGGATCCAGACGCACCAATCCGCCCTCGCTGGGAAGGATAAGCCGAACGAGCCTTGATCTCCTTCCCAGCTAATAGCCAAGGAGGGCGAAGCAGGGTGGACAACGGCTCCCCCTGGGAAGAACACTGCGGTGTCTTCCGGGATTCTTTGCGGGGAGCAAAGAATCCGGTGATTCGTCACCACCGTCGCTAGGGAGGTTCCGACAAAGGAGCAAAGCTCACCTCCCTAGCTAATTGTTAAGGACCGCTGCCGGAGCAGCCAACGTAAACAAGGAGAACTCGGCCGTTGCTGTCCCGGCCGGTCGGGAAAAACCTCCGCCTTCCCGCCATCGCCAGCAGCAGTGAATCTACAATCGACCAGCAGTGAAGGGAGAGTTGGTGGAAATAAACACGGTAAAATTAAATTTATTTATTTGTGTTCTATTAGTTTGTCGTGTTACGAAAATCCGAAATTCCGGTAGAGGCACCTTGGCCGCCCTGATAAGAAGGGTCTGCCGGGCAAACAAGAGTAGTGGGCAAACCCCTACTTACAACGTCTCGTGCTGCCTCTTGCCCCTCCGTGATTCGGCATGATCCTTGCCAATGCGCTAGTTGTCCTCGCAGCCTTCTCACATACATAGTCGACATGGCAGTTGTAATTCAACCGATCGTCATCCATCACACCCAGGTGCTTCAGCGCACGCATCGATGGAATGAATTGTCCCCCGACGCTGATCTCGAGACGCTGGATTTTCTTACGATAGCTAACCAGCACTACCTCAGTATTGTGGTGAGCTAGCTGCAACTTGACGTTAACCATCCAGGTTTCCACGATGCCTATTGTCTCTGCCGTCAGCATCTCCACCTCCTCAAGGGTCTCGCCCGTTATCGTCAGGACAACATCATCTGCAAAGCCGACGATCTCCACTCCCCTGGGCAGTTCCAGTGTTAACACTCCGTTGTACATAATAGTAGACCAGTATTCGGTTCTGAAAGTAACTTGTCAGAACCTTGCACAGATAGTCCGGAACCCGCATTCTATGCAGCGCTACGGCGATGGCTCCCCAGCTAGCACTGTTGAACGCGATCTTCACGTCTATCGTTACCACGGGTCAGTAGCGATTACCCCTACTCTTTTGCTTCAATGCTTTCTCCGTGTTCGCGATGACGATGCGGATGGCGCCCACCGTCGATATTCCTTTCCGAAACCCGAGCTGTCTCTGCGATAGTCCGTTCTCACTTTCAGCGTAGCCTGTTGAGGATGACTCTTTCCAGGAGTTTAGCGAGAGTATCCAGCAGGCATATAGGCCGATACGATGCTGGATCTTCTGGTGGTTTCCCCAGTTTCGGCAGTAACACCAGCTTCTGGATCTTCCATCTATCCGGGAAGTAGCCATCGTCCAGGCATTTCTGTAGGACTATTGTTTCCGACAGCTCATCGGCACTCGGAATTGGAGTGACGCTGTCAGCACGAAGTACTTCCACAAAAAGGTCCTTGTCGAATTCCTTTATTTTCCACTTCCGCTCGCCAGTCCTCATTCTCTGCGTCACCGTACGATTTCGCCGACCAATGGTGTAGTGGATAGCTTGGTGATCACTATGTGTGTACTGCTCACCAACTCGTCAATTCATGTCATCCATCAGCGACGCGCTGCAGAATGTTACGTCGATGATGGATTCCCGACCGTCTTTACGGAATGTGCTAGCGGAACCTTCATTGCACTGCTTTACGTCCAGCTTCGCCAGTGCTTCCAATAGGCTGTAACCTCGTGCGTTGGTCAGTCTGCTATCCCACTCCACGGCCCAAGCGTTGAAATCTCCTCCTATAACAACCGGCGTTCGCCCGACTAACGAGTCGGTTAATGCGTCCAGCATCCGGTTGTATTGCTCTGGTGTCCACCGTGGAGGAGCATAACAGCTACACAGGAATACGCCGTTTATCCTGGCGATCATGAAACCTTCGTGTGTGCTATCCACCGGTTCTTGAACAAGGAAACCACCCATCGCTTGTATTGCCGCCATCCCTGCACTATCCACCACCCAGTTACCGTTATCGGGGGGGGGGGGGGGGCGATACGGCTCTGCAATAATTGCAACGTCGCACTTCATTTCTGTTGTTGACTGCCACAACAGCTGTTGTGCAATGTCACAATGATTGAGATTGAGCTGGGTAACCTCCATCATTATTGGCCTGCCTTCGCCTTTTTGTACTCTGGGCATAAGAAGCCTCCCGTCATGTGGTCTTTTCCGACCATATTTGTGCAGAGCAAGCACTTCGATTGCTTTGTGCAGTCTCTAGCAATGTGTCCCTTCTCTCCACATTTTCTGCACAGATCAGATCTGTCGGGGCCTCTGCAGTTTCTTGCCTGATGGCCAAAACCCAGGCATCTGAAACACCTCTCCATTTGTTTAGTGGCTCTAGGGATCAATCGCAACGAGCACACCGACCACCCGATTGTGATCTTACCGGTCAACATAAGCTTGTTGGCTGCGGTTGGCGATAAGCGTATCACTGCTGTCTGTGTGCTACTGTACGCCTTCCTCAATCTTATTGATATCTGCTCCCTCTCCAGGTTTCCTTGATCTATTAGCGTGCTTCTCACTTCGTCTTCCCTTGTGATCTCGTCCAGATTCCTGCACTCAACCACTGCTTCCTGAACTAATGCTCTCACATTCGCTTCTCCTCCCACCGCTTCTGCCACAATTCCCGGTAGGCCGAGCTCTTCATCAATGGATCTTTCTTCAGCTCGAACAGCATTTCGCCTTTCTGAGTACGCCTGGTTCTTATAACGTTCTCCCCCAGCTCCTTCAACTTGGGATCCTCTCGCACCCTTTTGAGGATCGCAGCGTACGTCACGCCTTCGTTTACTTTGACGACTAGAGCGTCTCCCCTCTGTGTGTATGTATGTGTGTGTATGTATGTTTGTATGTATGTATGTATGTATGTATATATGTATGTATGTATGTATGTATGTATGTATGTGACCAAAAATAAGCACATCTGTTACTCGGAGATGGCTGAACCGATTTCATCAAACTTAGTCTCAAATGAAAGGTACAACGTTCCCATAGGCCGCTATTGAATTCCATTAAATTCCGAGTTCCGGTTCCGGAGTTATGGGTTTAAGAGTGCGGACACACAGCAAATTCACATTTTTGCCTTTCTCCTATAGAAAGGTTATGCAATCACTCTGAACATCGTCAACCCAATCCCGGCCCGAGGGGCCGTCTGTCATATACCATTCGACTCAGTTCGTCGAATTCGGCAAATGTCTGTGTGTGCGTATGTATGTGTGTGTATGTATGTATGTGTGTGTATGTATGTATGTATGTGACCAAAACAAGCACATCGGTTACTCGGAGATGGCTGAACCGATTTCATCAAACTTAGTACCAAATGAAGGGTACAACGTTCCCATAGGCTGCTATTGAATTTCATTAAATTCTGAGTTCCGGTTCCGAAGTTACGGGTTTAAGAGTGCGGACACACAGCAAATTCACATTTTTGTCTTTCTCCTATAGAAAGGTTATGCAATCACTCTGAACATCGTCAACCTAATCCCGACCCGGGGGCTGTCTCTCATATACCATTCGACTCAGTTCGTCGAATTCGGCAAATGTCTGTGTGTGCGTATGTAGGGTTTTTAGTAAGGTTAAAAAAGCTTCAAAAGCCTGGCCTGTAGTATATTGGCACTGTGTGGGACTCACGACTCACGTTCGTGCCTAACCACTAAAAACATTCCTTACTTTTTACGCCCTTCTTCCCCACGGAACTACGTCCTCGTATTCTCGATTTCATCAAACTTAGTCCCAAATGAAAGGTACAACGTTCCCATAGGCTGCTATTGAATTTCATTAAATTCCGAGTTCCGGTAAACATTCCTTACACCCGATTTTGATCTTACCGGTCAACATAAGCTTGTTGGCTGCGGTTGGCGATAAGCGTATCATTGCTGTCTGTGTGCTACTGTACGCCTTCCTCAATCTTATTGATATCTGCTCCCTCTCCAGGTTTCCTTGCTCTATTAGCGTGCTTCTCACTTCGTCTTCCCTTGTGATCTCGTCCAGATTCCTGCACTCGACCACTGCTTCCTGAACTAATGCTCTCACATTCGCTTCTCCTCCCACCGCTTCTGCCACAATTCCCGGTAGGCCGAGCTCTTCATCAATGGATCTTTCTTCAGCTCGAACAGCATTTCGCCTTTCTGAGTACGCCTGGTTCTTATAACGTTCTCCCCCAGCTCCTTCAACTTGGGATCCTCTCGCACCCTTTTGAGGATCGCAGCGTACGTCACGCCTTCGTTTACTTTGACGACTAGAGCGTCTCCCCTCTGTGTGTATGTATGTGTGTGTATGTATGTTTGTATGTATGTATGTATGTATGTATGTATGTATGTGACCAAAAATAAGCACATCTGTTACTCGGAGATGGCTGAACCGATTTCATCAAACTTAGTCTCAAATGAAAGGTACAACGTTCCATAGACCGCAATTGAATTCCATTAAATTCCGAGTTCCGGTTCCGGAGTTATGGGTTTAAGAGTGCGGACACACAGCAAATTCACATTTTTGCCTTTCTCCTATAGAAAGGTTATGCAATCACTCTGAACACCGTCAACCCAATCCCGGCCCGGGGGGCCGTCTGTCATATACCATTCGACTCAGTTCGTCGAATTCGGCAAATGTCTGTGTGTGCGTATGTATGTGTGTGTATGTATGTATGTATGTGACCAAAACAAGCACATCGGTTACTCGGAGATGGCTGAACCGATTTCATCAAACTTAGTCCCAAATGAAAGGTACAACGTTCCCATAGGCTGCTATTGAATTTCATTAAATTCTGAGTTCCGGTTCCGAAGTTACGGGTTTAAGAGTGCGGACACACAGCAAATTCACATTTTTGCCTTTCTCCTATAGAAAGGTTATGCAATCACTCTGAACATCGTCAACCTAATCCCGGCCCGGGGGCCGTCTCTCATATACCATTCGACTCAGTTCGTCGAATTCGGCAAATGTCTGTGTGTGCGTATGTAGGGTTTTTAGTAAGGTTAAAAAAGCTTCAAAAGCCTGGCCTGTAGTATATTGGCACTATGTGGGACTCACGACTCACGTTCGTGCCTAACCACTAAAAACATTCCTTACTTTTTACGCCCTTCTTCCCCACGGAACTACGTCCTCGTATTCCCGATTTCATCAAACTTAGTCCCAAATGAAAGGTACAACGTTCCCATAGGCTGCTATTGAATTTCATTAAATTCCGAGTTCCGGTTCCGGAGTTACGGGTTTAAGAGTGCGGACACACAGCAAATTCACATTTTTGCCTTTCTCCTATAGAAAAGTTATGTAATCACTCTGAACATCGTCAACCTCATCCCGGCCCGGGGGCCGTTTCTCATATACCATTCGACTCAGTTCGTCGAATTCGGCAAATGCCTGTGTGTGCGTATGTAGGGTTTTTTTAGTAAGGTTTAAAAAGCTTCAAAAGCCTGGCCTGTAGTATATTGGCACTGTGTGGGACTCATGACTCACGTTCGTGCCTAACCACTAAAAACATTCCTAACTTTTTACGCCCTTCTTCCCCACGGAACTACGTCCTCGTATTACTTCGTGGGGGGGGGGGGGGGGGTTCGTTGTGCTTCCGTCGCACCTCTTTCTTCTGCTCTATCTCAGAGCCTCGCTTGGTTCATGGAGTGGCTCGACCTATGAGCTTTGATTCAACTCTCGACTCTGCTCTTGCTTGTTGTCTCCATCTATCTACGTCGCCGTTTAGCTCTCATCCCCGTGAGCGGTTTAGGTGCTGATTCATTGAGCCATTTCGCTCGTGTTTCCGTGAGTCGTTCAGCACCGACCTTATCACGATCTACTTGGATAGTCCCCAACGATGAACTCATACTCCTACGACCGATAGTTCCCCGACGGAGGAATTTCCCCCGACACCAATACCCGCTTCCTTGAGCCATATACACGGAAAACCCTGCAATCACAAAAAACGAATATTGCAGTTTTTGATTTTGGTCTTGACTGATTCAGCTAAAAGTTGTTAATTCAACTAGCTGTTCTTTTGATTTTGGCATCACAAATTACTGAATAAAATTGTTGTTTTTGGAAGCTGTCAGTTTCCTGGAAATAAAGACAGCATAAAGGAAAACCAAAAAAAGTCAATAGTTGTTTATCAGTTTCGTTAGTTGAAAACGATTCGTTGTTTTCTGAAAATGTTAAAGCTAATACATAAGCGGTTGACTTTGAAGTTCAGATTAATTATTGAGTTGCATAACTGTGAAGTGAGTTTCCAAATAATAGTTTTTATGAGCCAATTTAGTAAGGTAAGTATAAATGTCTTCTTACCGAAGAATTTGTGTACGGTTCATTTGATATAGATTATACATTTTATCATGCGACTGGTGCTTTGTTGAGAAATATAAACTGCTACTTCGGCAATTTAGGTACTTCTTTCTCTGTTTGTGGAAAACGTATTTTTCATTTATAAATATGCTATTTAGGCGTTGTGGATTCAATTAGCGAAAAGTAAAAATTTTAATAATTTATTTAAAAAAATTGTGATCATCTTTGAGAAATCCCAACTATCCTTATTAACAGTAGTGTTGCCCGAACAAATGATGCTATCGTCGAAGCTAGTGTGATGTGGTTTGGTCGTATAGTCGAGTCAAAGGATCCGAAGTGGCAAAAAGTTGCTGATAGTTGGGACAAGATAAACGAGAAAACCCGTTGTCGGAATTACAAGTAAACCTGTGATCCACACTATTGTCCGGTGTACTGGAGTAATGTGACATAGCCACACAAGGAGTGGCAATCTTTTTATACTATTCTATTGTTACCAAATAAAATATTCTTGCTGCCTAATGTGGTTATGCTGCATCGCGCATTTTATCATGCTGTCCGATTTCGCAGCCGCTCAGTCTGGTTTAAATTACCCATAGCCACTGTCAACCGAGGGAACACTTGTTTACTTGCGACTTTGTGCTACTTCGGATCCATGGATCGCCTATGCGATCAAGCCGAAACACACGAGCTTCAACGACAGCATCACTTTTTCGGACACAATACTAGTAATTGGTATTTTCGAAGTCATGTGCTATATGTACTACCATCTGATATGTTCAGTGATAGTTTCACTTCGTCTATTATTAACTTGCTCGGTCTATTGCTTACAGATGAATGTTGTTTGTATACTTGGAACGTACCGGTTTCTATGTTCTAACATATAGTTTAACAACAGTGATTTTGGTGCACATATGTTGCATTATATTCCTGGCAAAAAGACATGTTACATGTATACCGCCTGAAAAAATTACCTATAGTCACAATTCAGAATACTTATCTTAATAACTTCCTACCTGTATCGCTAAGTTTTCCTTAAATTAAAGATTCTGTGAAGAGCTAAATTATCAGCTGAGTTTATGAAAGCTTGAAATATTTATTTTTTATTGTTGACAAAATTTACACCTTCCAGCTGAAGCAGACTCAGGGAGATGACGCACAGACGTTGACAGTATTCAACATATGATGGACCTAGTCGCTTCTAGGCCCGTGTCGTCCACAGAGATGCCAGATTTGCAGACAAGTCTGTAAATTCGCAGACTTTTAATTTAAGCTGCAGATTTCTTCGATGACGCAGAATTTGCAGATTTTTTAGTTTGGTTGCAGATATTTGCAGATTTTTTAGTTTGGTTGCAGATATTTACAGATTTTTGAATGAAAAGGCTTTTGATTACACTAGCTTGCCTGACATTTTTGTTCTTCTCAGACTTTTAAAATTATTATTGCAGACATTTGAAAAAAGTACCTGGCATCTCTGGTCGTCCATGCTCTTGCATTGGGTTGTTTTGAAGGCAGATGTTAGGGTTGATTTTATGCAACCTAAAGATACTAGACTAATAAAGCCATGTTCCGTTTGGAATGTCAATTCAGCTGTAGAAACTTATAGCTGAATTCCAAACGGAACATGTCATCTCTTTGTTATTCTAGTATCTTTAGGTTGAATAAAATCAACCCCAACATCTGCCTTTGTTAAAATAAAACAACACAGTGCAAGAGCATGGCCGACATGAGCCTAGAAGTGTCTAGACCTATCATATGTTGACTACTGTCAACGTCTGTACATCGCCATAGAGATGTCATACCCTTGAATAAAATACAAATATAGCCCTTCAGAAAGATTTACCTAGTACACGTTCGGTAACAACTAGTCAGTATACCATAGTTCTACTCGGAGTAGAATGAGTAGTAAAATCGAAATATTCGTATTTTAGATGCTTAATGTACACGCCTGCTAAACGAAATTGAAGGTAACGTGTGGCCCTGTTTATTTTTTAATAATTTTTATTTATCATTTTACGTGCTAAACAGTGCAAAAAGGTTCTACTATGTATCTTTGGCGTCAGCTATATATTCGACAAATGTCAATGTCAAAACTATTTGCATGGGTGTTGTGTTACATGTATTACTGTATTGTGTTGCTTGTATTACTAAAAATATGTAAAACAGTAACGGCCAATTTCTCCACTGGATGAAAACCGGTTTTCGCTGGAAACCAGTTTTTGGATAGCTGGAGAGCAATTAGTCGAAAAACGGTTTTTAGCGAAAACTGGTTTTCATCCAAATGAAAAAATTGGCCGTAAAAATTACTTGTATCCAAAAATGAGTTGCACTCATGGCACAATTATATATTTCACAGTCGTGATTCGCTGGTTGGACACTTTTTAACTGGACCGATTTTTAGTTGAACCTTCCAACTAAAAAGCATCTGAACGTCAAAATCTCATGCCAAATTTGACAATATATCTAACAATCTTTTACACTACTAATATCTTCTTTGGAGAGTTTTTGACATTTGTCAGTCGGTACAACTAGCGAATTAAATTCGTTAGTTGGACATAGGCTGTGGCCCAACCAACGAATCACGACTGTATATGCTAGTTAGGCGGAGCCAATTGAACATGTCAAATACAGGAGCCAATCGAGCATGACGTCACATAACATGTTCTCTTTATATGTATATGGAAAAGGTATTGTAATTATGGTGATAGTTATTTTACTATTTTCTTGTGTTATCAAGCGTAGAGAAACGAAAATAATCAATATTTTTTTTATTTATTTATATATTCGAATTCGTTTTGCTATTTGTCAAAAATAAAATTATACAGCTAGAGCTTGAACATTTGCATGGGTTGCCAGTGTTTTCTTCCTGAAACAAGAGCTGCAGAGCTGCCAGATGAATTTGTTGAAAAACTCCTTTATACGTACAATACTTTTGTCAATACTCTCCAGTATTGTCAAAAATATTGAACGTGTAAGGGCCGCTTTATAAAAAATCTTCAAAATTTAAAAGTTTGAAGTATTGTCTACTATAAATTCATGCATTATGAATGGAATTTGAAATTGAAGCTTAGAAGTAATCTGTGCATTTATCGGCTCCAAATTTTGAACATAAACAATGTTATGGTTCATTTGACAATAATTTTATGGAGAAATGGCCATTCTGAATAAAAAAGGCTGCAGAAAGGGTCCACCAAAAACGTCAATTTTAATTTCAAAAAATCTGTATTGTGTCTTGAAAATCTGTATTCTGTATCTGTATTCTGTATGTCTGTATCTGCGCTTAAAAATCTGCACGCAGAACTTTATTTAATAGCATACTTTTCTATCAGCCTCTTGTTTCTTTTGTTGTAAATTTTATGCATATTCGGTCTATCCACTCATTGAATGCTTACTAGAAGTGCATGCTAGAAAATGCATAAAAATCACAGCAGAATAAAGGAGACGGGAATAGAATGTGTGCTAACTCTGCATATTTTTGTTTCTGCGTGCATAATACTGATAAATCTGTATAAATGGCAGTTTTACGGTTTTGTGTCCGCCTAACTATGAATATGGTAACTATAGTGTTTTCTTATAAAAATATCTGAAGGGCTACAATAAAATAACATATACACACTTCGATAAAATTATGTACTAGTTGGTAGTAGGTCGAATATTTGCGGCTTGCGCATCCTATTTTGCAATAAAAGTACATACGAAAGGAATAGTGTATTTTCTTGAAAAGAATCTATTAAAACAAAAAAGCAGGCTTCCTCAGTTCATTTCAATATTAATAATTCCAAGTTCTTTAATGATTTATACCAGTACAATCTTACAATAAAACTTAACTCACTACTAGGTATCAACAAAAATTGGATAAAGCTGTTTGGATGTGTACGAGATGAAAAACTCAAAACAGAGATGCCAGATTTGCAGACATGTCTGCAAATTCGCAAACTTTTAATTTTAGCTGCAGATTTTTTTTGATGACGCAGATATATGCAGATTTTTTAGTTTGGTTGCAGATATTTGCAGATTTTTTAGTTTGGTTGCAGATATTTACAGATTTTTGAATATAAAGGCTTTTGGTTACACTAGCTTTCCTGACATTTTTTGTTCTTCCCAGACTTTTAAAATTATTATTGCAGACATTTGAAAAAAAGTATCTGGCATCTCTGCTTTGAAATTGAGTTCTACACTGAACAAAAATGATTGCAATATAGCGTATGATTTATCATATGAACGGCCTAAAAACTCGATGTTGACGATTTCGAATGGCAATCATTCAAAAAATAGTGAATTCAAGATCGAATGACTTCATATTTGAATTGGAATGAACAGGTTGTCGATTTTCAAATGATAAACTTAACTGTAAAGGAATTGATTGCACTCGAAAAAGTAAACGATGGCGTTGATAATCATCATTCCAAATCACAGCAGTTCATCATTCGTATTTCATCTGTTTACAGTGCTCGGGCTGAACCAAATGACAATCATTTGATGCGCGCAATGCGATTGGGAGAAGTTTTTCTTAGTTTTTTTCTCTTTACTAGTAACAGCATTTACTAAAACCACATCCGTTCACGAGAGCAAAAAAATATTTGTAATTTTATTAGTGTTAACGATAACCTGGTAGTGAAAACTGTTTTTCAGGTCAAGAAAAATAACAAATATTGTTAATAGTGTTTACTGGAAAAATACATCCAGTTCAAACGATTTATTTGTGCCCATTTTCGGACAATATCACTGGCATGGGGGTCTTGAGAGCATACAGGAAATAATCCGCGACGGTCTTGGAACTGCAAAAAGCAAACAACTGTGAAAGACGAGGCGAACGAAGTATTGGATAAGGTGTCAAAAAGACAAGAGGTAAAATGTTTGGCAAAGGTTTGTACACGGTCAGTTTCACGATCTGGTTAATCATTTTAGAATATGACAGCGTGACGCCGAAATGGCCATTAAGTTTTGATATCCCAGTAAGAGCACAATGGATATCATTGGGAACTACTGGTTCCGAAATATTACGGAGGTATATGGCTTCCACAACGAGTAGTTACGTGTGGCAACCCAAAAGTCTGGAAAATTTTCACGGGCCTGCTCGATTCATGTTTTCAAGGCGGTGTCAGTCCCGCAATCAATACACTGAATTTTTGCACATTCGGGAGTTGCAGGATATGCCACATGCCACATGAGGAACCGATATGCGATCGGATTTGGTTCTATCCCGATGACCGCGCCGGCTGGACTGTTGCCGCAGCTACATACGGAACGTGCCATATGCCATATATATATTTAACCCAATATATTCCGAATCACTGTCGCGAGGAGAGGGATTTAAGAAGTATAGCTCCCATGCCTCCGCATAGCTTAATGTGGTCCTGATGTTCGTGTGCCAACAAAGTAAAAGATCATGGCATGTTCGGTGATAATAGTGAGAAAAAGAAATTGCACATGTCCCTCGAACAATAAACTAATAATGTTCAAAGACAATCCAAAATTTAGTAAAATTACACACTATACAAGACGTCCGGATTTCCAAACAAGATTTGATAGGATATTTGAAAACAGCGCATTCCCGTGGAGACAATTTTGAATAAACTTTTAGCAACTGGCGTCTCCTGCACCACGACATATAAGTTCTTGACTTTGAAAAGCTCCGATGAATTCGAAACCAATGAAACCCTGGCCGAAGAAGTTGGTAGACCAGTGGACAAATTATACCTACAGCTATGACTCGCTAGATGTGGCCAACTTTGTATCTATTGTTCGTGAATGGAAGCAGACATGCTCCGCTAGCATATTTCCTCTATTCAAAGAGCTTGGCGTAATAGGTTCTCCGAAACGAATGTGACTAAAACGTAGTATTGATCCAGTCGAACAGCAATTTTCAAATATCAGCGGCTCGTATCAATTTGTCCATTTTTACAGAAAAAGTAACAAACCGTTGAGTTCCTATATATTAATCAACTTCCAAACGACAATGTCCTGGATTTATTTAAGCTTGAAAAGACGGATGTTTTTCTTATATACGATGGTATCAAATACGACATCATCGCACAGCCATATAGTTTTAGGTGTACCTATGAATAGGGATCTTTAATTAGGAAAAATTGTGCCAGTTTTTCATATGTATTGGTAGCGGGTGTCCTTACGAGTACACTCATATCATTCTTAAACCTTAATTATTCTTTTATGATTTTTAAATTTAAAAAAACCAAATTAAACTCAACCAGCAAACTGACAGTTGTCCTACTAAATGACGTATCTGCAAATATCTCGTTCGCCTCATTGTTAACCGGGACAGCACCCCACACAGCATGATCTGGTACTTTGTCAATCCGCTAGCAACCTGCCATCCCAAGTTTCATATGCAAACTATGGTAGATCTGATAAGGCAACCTATAGGGTCGTGCAAGTCGCATGGGTTTGGATGTGTTATTGTCCTAAAAGGAAATAAACTAAAAAATGTTTTTTTCAATAGTTTCGGGCCAAAAAATTGAAAAAGGACTGAGATATCAACTCACGGTACTAATCTGCATCAGAATATGCCTTAACCCGCACACCCCAGATCCCTATTGCCGTCTCTTATTACCAAGAGTAATTTTCAAAAAAAAATACTTGGTTGGAAATGAAGTAAATCCAAACTACGCTAAATCTCGACTGACTGGATGCATCCTACGGGTAGCATCTTTTTAAATTCTCGTTGAATGTGAAGATATATCCTTGTACGATTTCGACAGCTAGGATCTGTGATAATTATATGGAGTATCATTGATCAATATTAATGTTTCAAAGGTTTTCTTCCATTTAATGCCACTATGTTTAATAGTGGAGTTAAATGGAAGAAAACCTTTGAAACATTACGTACATTCCACTAAGACCTCCGTTCGCGTATATATTGTGATCAATATTGTTTCTCTTTGTTCAAAGCCGTCCATCAGGATTCTTCTATTACCACGCATCTCAATAAAATAGAGCAAATCGGATGCCGCAAACTTCCGTAACTTCTTTCCGTAATATCCTAAGAGGAGAACAAACGAACTATACTGAAGGGAGCAATGGAACCGGTTATCACCTCAGACTATTTACTATTTAAACAGATTTGAACTAAAAATGTTGTATTTGTATACCATATCTAGCCAAACATTTGAAAAGAACCCATCTGTCAAACGTAAAAATAGAGGAAATTATAAAACGAGTTTTGAATTTGTTTCAAATTCATTATAATCTTATTTAAAAAATTGTTACTATTTTATTTCGTTTGATTGCGTTAGATATATCTTACATTTGATTAATAACCGACAACAAATAAGTGTAGCATGGGATTTAACTTTAATAAATGTAATAG
Source organism: Topomyia yanbarensis (assembly GCF_030247195.1). Lineage (NCBI taxonomy): Eukaryota > Metazoa > Arthropoda > Insecta > Diptera > Culicidae > Topomyia > Topomyia yanbarensis. The sequence goes on along the minus strand of NC_080670.1, from coordinate 83,682,869 downwards.
AATCACATTCAAATGAATAGCTAAAGGCCAGTCAGCAGCTGACTTCATTCAGTAACATAAATTATGCTAAAGCTACAAGGTGCAGTGTCGCGACTCGATTCATTATGATTGGCAACTATACTAAGCAAAATTTGGAATGCAAAAACCATCTTTTTATAGTACGGTAGTAAGTTTTAAGCATTTGATTTGTGTTTATGGATACGAATTTGTAAAATCTAGGCTGCGATGTGAGTCCTACTTAAGCGGAATTGTTTAAATACAAACTCACCGAAAAGCAGCTATTAGATACTATTTAGAAATGTTTTCAAAAGTTTATTATAATAGCCAATAGTTCTTAAATAAACCAATTAAAATAATATTCGTTTGCATCAATTTCATCACGAAGTATATAAAAACAAATTCCTTTGAACTGATAGTCTACCTAAAACCAAAAAACTATCGATTTGCTGTTCGAGCAACTTTCATTCAATTTTTTGATGACATGCATGCGAAAAAATATTTGGAGTAGTTCGATTTTCTTATTTGCTATATAAATTAAACATGAGACTATCTGATCGAATGTGACGTTTTAGTTGTTGAAAAATAAATGATCACATTTCAAAACAGAATGATTGCTATTTCGAATTTTACAACTTTTGCTTTTATCTTTTGTATGCCTATCATTTGATGTTTGCATACAAAGACGAAAAGTTGATTGCAACAAAAAACAAATGGCAGTCATCCAAAACACAACTGCCAATTGTTAAAGGGCCAGGTCAACAAGAATATCATTCGATTTAACGCTACGGTTTTGGTACAGTGTACAAGATGACGACACGAATGAACTCATGATGAATGAAGTTCATGTTTGACAATTCTCGGTGGTTTGTTTACCTTGTCTGTTGCATGAGTGCGAGTGCAACGGGTGCTCATCTGTTACATTCGAACTCACGTAACTTCCATGTAAACAAACCACCGAGAATTGTCAAACGAAGTTCATCCGGCTCATTTTGTTGGGTTATGTCGGTTCGCGTAAAACCTAATAATATAACGAATCGTAAACATTTCCGAGATAGGCGAGTTATTCCAATATTAAATTTTCTTTAAAACTTTTAATCCAAATAAATAAAATAGAGATCAAAATTAAACAGGAGCGTCCGCACTGCAGGTTTTTGAGTGAGAGTGATAAATCACAAATTTGTTTTTATTGTTCCGACCGCTGAAGATCATTGTCAGATACCCGCTTGGAAGAAAAACGGGCAGCCAGCAAAAATCCGTCAGGATTCCGGCAGCTGTCAAAATTATCAAAATGGCGCTGCCAGAATTCAGCTATACTCCATCCAGTTATGGCAGGCAGATTCGCCTCACCGGTTCTGTTTTGTTTATCGTTGTTTTATTTTCGCCATATTTATATTTTTCCAAGAAGGATAGTTTTGGCAGATGAAAAAATAGGAAGAAACAAAGATTTTGGTTTCAAACAAGGTAAGTAATATGGATTTCATGTCTCCAGACATGTTTTTATTATAAATTTACATGAAATTAAAAAAAATTAAGAAAAAATACAAGCAAAACCTGAAGCGGTGCAAAACCGGTCCTGCCGGTGCGTGCCTGGCAGAAATCCGGCAGAAAAAACCGTTAATAACCGTAAGGCGAAAAATTCTGCCAGAAACGGTTGTTGCATTTGAGCCGGCTGGCTGGGCAGCGCTCTGCCAGCCAGACCCCCAGAAATTCTGCCAGAGTTTTTATTTCGCCGCCGGCTATCTGGGGGGAATCCTGCCAGGCACGTCCGAGCGGGATAATGTTGACATTTCAGTTTGTGCGAATGATGAAGCAAATCAAATTTATTAATGTTATTACCTAATAACAAGAACGTTAATAGACGCAGATATGATTTTCAAATAGAAGATTCACACATTATAGATTCTAATGGGAAATATGCTACCACATCTACTCCTAACATACTGTAAAGTTTGAAGATAATTGCCGTACTAAAAGGTAAATACCATTTACTCTATTTTTTGAATTGTAATATATATCGTTCAACCATTTCTTATTGTTAATTAGTGTTATGATAGTCAACAGATGCCACTATCAACTATTGAAATCATTTACAAACAATCAATTGACTGCATCCATTGATATAATTTCAGTAAGTGAGTTAAACGCTTTTTCAGTTTGTTACTGAATAAAGTCAGCGGTTCGTGAGTTGAAGAGGAGGTGGTTCCAGAAACCGATTACAGTAGATTAAGAACATCATAGAAAATTTTACAGTTAAATACATGCATTATAAAACGAACATAATCCGAATAAATCGGTTTCAATTTGATAGGTTCACTATAGTATACTGATTTGTTTCGACTAAATTGACTGTCGTTCATGAATGTATGTCCTCCGTGCATAAATTTACAGATTAGCTCAATTTTCGCGCGGAGTGGACTGATTAATCAGTGTATTTCGGCGGTGTTATTCGATCGATTTAAAAATATATAGAACAAATTGAGCAAAATTCAATTGAGTCGTCGGTGGATTGTGCTTTCAACTGTATCGACAAGTCGACTCCGTTTGCAAAAGAAAACCTCATTTTTTCTATGGGGGATTTCAGCAGATTGAATGTTCAATTATATTTACCGTCCCTTACACGAGCGATACGGTTGATGGAGGATTGATATTTCCATCAATACGTCATTCTTCATTGAATGTGTATCGTTGAAAGAATTGTTTTCTAGGAGATCAAGGGAAGTCTATATATGTACAATCCAGATAAACTTACATTTTTTGAGATAAACGCGTGTTTTGATCAAGTGTGGTTCAATCATTAATTGAAAAGCTAGCCTTGAGTGCATGAGACAACCAGAACAAATCAATAATATGAATCGGTCGATCTGGACACCACCAATATGTATCACTTACAAAATATTTATAAAAAAATTAACGATCCCAATCTATTATAATATTGCAGAGGGGGCTCTAAACTTCAATAATATGATATTACAGTATTGAATATTTGCTCAAATATATGTACAGCTTTGGTGTCAATTAATATTTATTTTATTTTATTATTATTCAGTTTCAGGTTCGGTTTTCATCTGAACACAGCCGATCGCTTGTAGATTCCTTTTAGCGCCTATGTGCGGCGGTATAATTTTTGTCGGGAGCCGATGCCCAGCTGGATTTATTCGGTTTCGTTGGCATATTACCGCCACCGTTCTCATTGTTCCGATTCCTCGATGTACGTCAGAATCCTCCAAGGCTACTTGGTGGTGTTTTCTATCGCCAAATATTTTATATAAACCCTGAAAAATCATAGCTTTTAATTCATCTATGTATTCGTCGAACAATAAACATGAAATTAAAATTTTCCTTTTCATTGCTGGGTTTTGAATCCATCTTAAAAATAAAAAAAAAAAAACATTAGCTGTTATAACTAGTTGGAAACTAAATTAATAAATCAATTGATTGAAACAGCCAATTTGGTTTTAATTTTCAACTCGCATCAATCTTAAAATCAACAAAAACATTAGTTGTTATAACTCCTTTGATTAGCTGAGTCGTGTGGAGTGTGTCTTTGCTAACTGACAGCATCATATTTTTAACTATATGTTTCAGTTGTTTCAACCACTGTTTTGTTGACACGAAAACAAAAATGTGAAATTAGAAAAAACAACAATTTTAACTAGTCGATTTCAGAAATCGGACTAAAAATTTAGTTGCTATACAATCGAGAGCGTTTCCGTGTACACTACCGTGAATCTACCCTACCCGGCGAATCTACCCTACCGTGAATTCCCCGACAGTAGATTGCTTCCGACCCGATGTGCCTTTCTGTGCCATTTAGCTCCCCGCTTTGTCGACTCGGTCTAGTCCCCGGCGGTGGAGCTAGCCTACTCAACGGGCCAGCCAGTAGGTGCTGAGGTCCATCCAGCGATTCCGGGTGGAGCTCAGCTTCCGGTTCACTGGCGCCCTAACGACCCGCTGCTAGCTATTCGACAAGGTCTACTCGGTCTAATCCCCGACGGTGGATCTAGCCTACTCACGAACTACCCGGTGGGGCGTCGAGGTCGGTCCGGCGATTCCGGTGGAGCCTGACGTCCGGTTCACTGGCGCCCCGACGACCCTAACCTAGTGCTATATCTCGTACTACTCAACTGGTCCCGGCCATGGACCTAATCTACACCATCGGAGAGTTCCCCGGCGGCGGAATTTCTCCCGAAACCCGATTTGTGGTTTCCTGGTGGCGTTCTAGCCAGTGGTGCTACTTTGCTGGTCCCTTCGCCACTTCCTCTGCAGCTCGGAGAGTATACTCGTAACCACCCTATTGACAGCGTGCCAGATAAGCTCGTCACGGCACATCTCTTCGACGATATTGTTCACTGTCACATCAGGCATGCCCCTTCGGACTTTCTCGAATCTGGGGCATTCGAAGATTACATGTTCTGGCGTCTCTTGCACGTTCACATACTCCGGGCAACGGGGTGACGAAGCGTGTCCAAACCGACGCAGGTACTTCCGGAAGCATCCGTGCCCTGACAAAACTGCGTCAAATGGAAGTTCACCTCTCCATGTTTTCTATGAACCCAAGCAGACACACTTGGGATGAGTCGATGAGTCCACCTTCCTTTTTCCGCGTTGTCCCACTCTTGCTGCCACTTTGCGAACGAGTCCACTCGGACCAATCTCCTTGCATTACATTCATTTCTCCGCTGGTAGCATTCCACGTCCTCAGCCAGAGTGATGCAAATAGGAATCATCCCGGCAATTACACATACCGCCTCCGACGATATCGTTCTATACGCACTCGCGACATGAACAGCAATTAGGCGGAACGTGCTTGTCAACTTCGTCCGGTTCCGCTTTTGAGTTCAGCGCAGCAGCCCAGGCCGGTACCCTATACCTCAGTATTGAGGATGAGACACCCGCCAGGAGATGTCTCGTGCTGCCTCTTGCTCCTCCGTGATTCGGCATGATCCTTGCCAATGCGTTAGTTGTCCTCGCAGCCTTCTCACATACATAGTCGACATGGCTGTTGTAATTCAACCGATCGTCGATCATCACACCCAGCTGCTTTAGCGCACGCATCGATGGGATGGACTATCCCCCGACGCTGATCACGTTGGATTTTTTTACAGTTGCTGACCAGCACTACCTCAGTATTGTGATGAGCCAGCTGCAACTTGACTTCAGCCATCCAGGTTTCCACGATGTCTATTGTCTCTGCCGTCAACATCTCCACCTCCTCAAGGGTCTCTTCGGTTATCGTCAAAACAACATCACCAGCAAAGCCGACGATCTCAACTCCTCTGGGCAGTTCCAGAGTTAACACTCCGTTGTACATTATATTCCAGAGCTTTGGGCCGAGTATGGAGCCCTGAGGTACTCCCGCCGTGACCCTAATCGACCTCTTTCCGATGTTCGTTTCGTAGACCAGTACTCGGCTCTGGAAGTAACTTTCCAGAATCTTGCACAGATAGTCCGGAACCCGCATTCTGTGCGGTAATGGCCCCCCAGCTAGCACTGTTGAACGCGTTCTTCACGTCGATCGTGACCACGGCGCAGTAGCGGTTTCCCTTTCTCTTTTGCTTCAATGCTTTCTCCGCGCTCTCGATGACTGTGCGCATGGCGTCCACCGTCGATATTCCTTTCCGGAACCCGAACTGTCTCTGCGATAGTCCGTTCTCACTTTCAGCGTAGGTCGTCAACCTGTTGAGGATGACTCTTTCCAGAAGTTTACCAAGAGTATCCAGCAGGTATATAGGCCGATACGATGCTGGATTTTCTGGTGGTTTCCCTGGTTTTGGCAGCAACACCAGCTTCTGGATCTTCCATCTATTCGGGAAGTAGCCTTCGTCCAAGCATTTCTGTAGGACTATCCTGAACATGTCCGGAAACGCCAGGAACGCAGTCTTCAGTACCACGTTGGGGATACCATCCGGTCCGGGAGCTTTCTTCGCTTTCAGCCCTTTCACCAGTACGCTGGACGCCGGTAGTTCCTCAGCTCCATTTTCCTCGGCATTGTTACATCGCATGCCCTCGCTACTGTTTCCGACAGCTCATCGGCGCTCGGAATTGGAGTGACGCTGGCAGCACGAAGTGCTTCCACAAAAAGGTCCTTGTCGATGTCCTTTATTTTCCACTTCCGCTCGCCAGGGCTCACTCTCCGCGTTACAGTACAATTCCGCCGACCAATGGTGTAGTGGATAGCCTGGTGGTCGCCATGTGTATACTGCTCACTAACTCGCCAATTCATGTTATCGATCAACGACGCGCTGCAGAATGTTACGTCTATGATGGATTCCCGGCCGTCTTTGCGGAATGTGCTAGCGGAACCTTCGTTGCACAGCCTTACGTACTGCTTCGCCAGTGCTTCCAATAGGCTGTAACCTCTTGCGTTGGTCAGCCTGCTACCCCACTCCACGGCCCAAGCGTTAAAGTCTCCTCCTATAACAATCGGTGTTCGTCCGACTAACGAGTCGGTTAGTGCGCCCAGCATCCGATTGTACTGCTCTGGTGTCCACCTTGGGAGAGCGTAGCAGCTACAGACGAATACGCCGTTGATCCTGGTGATCACGAAGCCTTCGTGTGTGTTATTCACCACCTCTTGAAGAGGGAAGCCGCCCATCACTTGTATTGCAGCCATCCCTGCACTATCCACAACCCAGTTACCGTTATCGTGGGGAACACGATACAGCTCTGCAATAATTGCAACGTCGCACTTCGTTTCTGCCGTCGACTGCCGTAACAGTTGCTGTGCAATATCGCAATGATTGAGATTAAGCTGGGTTATCTCCATCATCATCATCATCGTTGGCCTGCCTTCGCCTTTAAGTACGCAGGGCATTTGAAGCCTCCCGTCATGTGGTCGTTTCCGTCTTCAGGCTTGCAGATCAAGCACCTTGGTTGCTTCGTGCAGTCTCTAGCAACGTGCCCCTTTTCTCCGTATTTTCTGCACAATGCAGACCTGTGCTGGCCCTTGCAGTCATATGTATGTGTGTATGTATGTATGTATGTATGTATGTATGTATGTATGTATGTATGTATGTATGTATGTATGTATGTATGTATGTATGTATGTATGTATGTATGTATGTATGTATGTATGTATGTATGTATGTATGTATGTATGTATGTATGTATGTATGTATGTATGTATGTATGTATGTATGTATGTATGTATGTATGTATGTATGTATGTATGTATGTATGTATGTATGTATGTATGTATGTATGTATGTATGTATGTATGTATGTATGTATGTATGTATGTATGTATGTATGTATGTATGTATGTATGTATGTATGTATGTATGTATGTATGTATGTATGTATGTATGTATGTATGTATGTATGTATGTATGTATGTATGTATGTATGTATGTATGTATGTATGTATGTATGTATGTATGTATGTATGTATGTATGTATGTATGTATGTATGTATGTATGTATGTATGTATGTATGTATGTATGTATGTATGTATGTATGTATGTATGTATGTATGTATGTATGTATGTATGTATGTATGTATGTATGTATGTATGTATGTATGTATGTATGTATGTATGTATGTATGTATGTATGTATGTATGTATGTATGTATGTATGTATGTATGTATGTATGTATGTATGTATGTATGTATGTTTTTTTTTTTTTTTTACAATGGAGAAGACCTTTATGTCCTAGCCCAGTACACGTGCTAACGGTAGGGTCCAATCTACCACACGGGGTGCACTGGGGGCGTGTCGGACTCGAATGATGACCAGCCATTAATACCGACTAAACTCCATTGGGCTCCGCCATCATTCCTCCCAGGAACTACCTCTCGGTATTACTTCTGGGGGGATGGCTGTACTAAATGTACTCATTCACTCTCACTCACGCGATCATACATCCTGTATGAGGCTTACTTGGGTGCTCTCTCAATCACACTTTGATTCACTCTCAAACACTCCCACATGAGGCTGACTTTTGTGCTCACCTTTTACGTTCCATGCGAGGCTGACTTGTGTGCTCACCTTACTCATTCCTTGCTAGGCTTACTTTTGTGCTCGCCCTACCCATACATGTGAGGCTGGCTTGGGTGCTCACCCTATCACCTGATTCACTCTCAATCGTGCCACTCTATTGTACCTTTGTCACTCCCTCTGGCATCCCATGTGGGACATTTTTCTTAGGCCCCACTTCTGACATACCATGCGAGGCTGACTTTTGTGCTCACCTTTTTCATTCCTTGCTTGCTACCAACCTGTGAGGCTGACTTTTATGCTCACCCTTAACATGCAGTGTGAGACTGACTTGGATGCTCACCCTTTCACTCCTCTGCCACGCCATGAGGCATCGATAGCTTAGTTCCAACATACTACGCTACGACCCTCCCGTCTTGGCATGAGGCAGTCCACTTATACGCCTATACACTCACTCTTCTGTCTTGCTTCGGGGTGGCTGGGTTTACCCCTTACGCGGTTGCCATTCGCTGCGCCAACCTACCTCGGCATGAACAGACCATTCACTCTCTTATTTTGCGCTTGGCCTTTTTCGCTCCAACTAACCAATCACTAGTTAGCCGTGCCCGCCGTCTGTTGCTCGGTTCGCCAGATTACCTGTAGCCTACTGGCAATCTGGATGGTAGCAGCCGAGACTGCGTTCCACTTCTCCACCGTTTGACACATCCGCTGAATAAGGGTATCCGGGGTTGTGTCCCAGCCACAGACGTCAAGCATTGCTCTTCTTTCGACGTCGAACCGATGACATACGAACAGTATGTGCTCGGCAGTTTCATCTACACCTGGGCAGTCCGGGCAGACTGGGACCTCCGCGTGTCCGAACCTGTGGAGGTACTGACGGAAACAGCCATGGCCTGACAGGAATTGTGTCAGGTGGAAGTGAACTTCCCCATGGGGTCTTCCCACCCAGCTCGATATGCTAGGTATCAGCCGGTGGGTCCACCTACCTTTCGAGGAGTTGTCCCACTCACGCTGCCATCTGGCGACCGAGGTCACCCTGGTGCGCTCGCGGGCTCCCCTATTTCCACGTAGCTCAAAGCACTCCTCATCTTCCCGAATGACCAGCCCGACTGGCATCATGCTCGCTATCACGCAGGATGCATCGTGTGATACCGTGCGGTAGGCAGATATCACTCTGAGGCACATCACGCGGTAGGTGCTCTCCAGTTTCTGTAGGTAACTGGTTACCCTCAGTGCTCTTGACCATGACGGGCCGCCGTACCTGAGGATAGATACGGCAACGCCTGCCAGTAACCTACGTCTACTGGCGCACACCTTTGAGCTGTTGGACATCATTCTCGATAGTGCCGCAACAGCAGTCGACGCTCTCTTGCACGTATAGTCGACATGGCTGCCGAAGGTCAGCTTGTCGTCTATAATGACTCCGAGAGACTTCAGACTTCGCTGTGAAGTGATCGCGACTTCTCCCACATGGATAACTGCATGTTGTGCCGACTTGCGGTTGTTGACGATAACTACCTCCGTCTTATGATGAGCGAGCTCCAGGCCTCTCGCGCTCATCCATTCCTCCACCGTGCTAATCGCGTGTTCTGCGGTTAGTTCTACCTCAGGAATTGACTCCCCGTAGACCTCCAAGGTTACGTCGTCGGCAAAGCCGACGATCTTGACCCCAGGAGGGAACTTCAGTCTCAGAACCCCGTCATACATGAGGTTCCATAGCACCGGGCCTAGGATCGAGCCCTGCGGGACTCCGGCGGTAATCGGAACCCTTTTCTGACCGGCATCGGTCTCGTATAGCAGTACGCGGTTTTGGAAGTAACTTTCCAGGATCCGGTACAGACCCACCGGTAGGCTAAGCCGGTGTAACGAGAGCGCGATGGCATCCCAGCTTGCGCTGTTGAATGCATTCTTCACGTCAAGTGTCACTAACGCACAGTATCGAATACCTCGCCTTTTTCGTTGGATCGCTATCTCGGCAGTATTTATCACTGAGTTGAGAGCGTCCACTGTGGACTTACCCTTCCGGAAGCCAAACTGGTTGCTTGACAGACCGTCCGTACCTTCCGCGTACGGGGTGAGCCTGTTGAGGATGATCCTCTCAAGCAGTTTGCCAGTCGTGTCTATCAGACAGATTGGTCTGTACGCCGATGGGTCGCCTGGCGGCTTCCCGGGCTTCGGCAACAGCACCAGTTTCTGCCTTTTCCATCTATCGGGGAAACGGCACTCGTCAAGGCATCTCTGCATAGCTAGCCTGAACATGTTCGGGTTCGCTATGATCGCTGCCTTGAGAGCGTTGTTCGGGACTCCATCCGGCCCTGGAGCTTTGTTCATTGCTAGGGATTTAGCCACTGCGAGTAGTTCTTCGTTCGTCACTGGAGCCACCATTTCGACCGTGCCCGCACTGTCTCGTAGTGCAGGTGGCCAGGGGCTTGTGGCTCGAGACGGGAAGAGTACTTCGATAATCGTTGCCAACCGGTCCGGAGACCGTTCTGGGGGTGAGGAGCCCCCTTTGGTCTTGGCCATCACAATCCGGTAGGCGTCACCCCACGGATTCGCGTTGGCACTCTCACACAGGTTGTCGAAACACGCTCTCTTGCTGCTTTTAATAGCTTTGTTAAGGGCTAATTTCGCAGCTCGAAACACTTCACGGCGGTTCTCTCTTGCATCCTCGGTGCGAGCTCTTTGCATCCTACGTCTAGCTCTGAGACAGGCTGACCGTAGAGCTGCAATCTCGGCACTCCACCAGTATACCGGGCATCTACCGTTTCTTGGCAGTGTTTTTCTCGGCATAGTGGCGTCGCACGCGCGTGATAGAACAGCTACCAGCGCATCCCCGCTTAGACTGTCGGTGTTGGCCTCCAGTCCCAGGGCCGCGGTGAAAGCTTCGCTGTCGAAGTGATTGGACTTCCACCCGCGTACCTGACAGGGATCTCCCGCCCTCGGATGCTGCACACCATAGTTGATCTTAAAGCGGATTGCTAAATGATCACTATGGGTGTAGCCTTCGTCTACCCTCCATTCCATGCCTGGAGCCAGACTCGGGCTGGCAAAGGTCAAATCAATCCACGCCTCCACTCCGTTTCTACGGAATGTACTAGCGGAGCCATCATTAGCTAGCACAGTATCGAGTTTCGCAAACGCTTCCATTAGCGCTTGACCCCTGCTATTTGTACAGCGGCTGCCCCACTCCACTGCCCAAGCGTTGAAGTCTCCCGCTATTACTACCGGTTTCCGGCCCACGAGGTCCGACGAGAGCCTGTCGATCATCTGGTAGAATTGTTCTATTGGCCACCTTGGTGGGGCGTAGCAGCTGCAATAGAACACACCATTGATCTTGGCAATCGCCACACCCTCGGCGGAGGGGTGTATTACCTCTTGAACCGGGAACCTTCCCGTTGTACAGATTGCCACCATTCCAGACCCGTCCGACACCCAATTGCCGTTGCCGGCAGGGATGCTGTACGGGTCTGATAATAGGGCGACATCTGTCCTCGACTCCGAGACCGACTGCCACAGCAGCTGTTGGGCTGCTGCACAATGGTTAAGATTTAGCTGTGTGACTCTCACGGCTTCTTCTTATTTAACTCGCCGAAGGGACACGAAGGTCCGCCCATAGCATGTTTATGGGCTTGCTTCTTAGAGGTGCAGATAAGGCACTTATATGCCTTAGTGCACCCCCGCTCTTTATGCCCCTCCTCGCCGCATCGACGACATAGCTTACTCCTGTCTAGGCCTTTGCATTCGTAAGCTTTATGGCCGGATTCTAGGCACCGATAGCACCTGTCCACTGAAGGCGGCTGGGGTATACTAATAGGGCATACCGACCAGCCGATCTTCAGCTTCCCTTTCTCGGTTACCTTTTTGGCATCCGCATTCAGTAGCCTGAGGTAGGCTACTTGGGTGCCAGAGGGTCCGTCCCTCAATCGCACAGAGGCCCGCTCGATTGTGACGCCGCATTGCTCCTTGACGGCTGCGGCGACGTCTTCTGCGGTCGCGAACTCGTCCAAGTGTTTGCACTGGAGAGTTGTTTCCGCACCTAGCGACGTGATTTGGGCGCCCTCACCAAGGACCTCTTGGGCCAAGGCCTTGTATATTGCACTTGATTGTGCGCCTCGCTTCAACACCAGGAGCATCTCTCCCGTGCTGGTGCGTCTTACGCTACGCACATCCTGCCCAAGGGCAGAGAGGCTTTCGGCCGCTTTCATCGATTTAAGGACATCGGCGTATTTGTCCTTGTCGGTTTTTAACCACAAGGCTTCGCCTCTGTCCTTGGCCTTCCTCGCAGGCCGCGGTACCTCCGGTTTCGGTGCCGGCTTTTTCTTGGTAACCAGCGTCCAGGGGTTTGAGCCCCCCTGCCCCGGTCGTGCCGGGTTGCTGGTACCATCGCTCTCAACAGCGAGGTCACTCTCGCCCTCGCTTACCTCACCCAGGCGGCGTTTGACCTTGACGGTTGCACGCCGAGTGGTACCCTCTCCTGGCGACTTCCTAGGGCGCTTCGCATTCGATGCCGTCTTGCGATTGCCCTTTCCCTTTCCCTTCGAGGGGAACTCGGTCGCCGCTCCGATCGACGTGGCTGCTCCATAGAAGGTAAAGGCCACTGTCTGTGAACCTCTATTAACCTTCTCTCTTTCCTCCCTATTGGAGGCCACTGTCTGGGTTTCTCTGTCGGGCCTCTCCCGACATTCCACCCTCTCAACATATGCCTGCTGTTCCTGTCTTGCGACACGAACAGCTTTCCGGAGCTCCAGAAGGCTCAACTTCAACTCCTTGGCTATGTTCTGCTTTGCGCTAGCGAAGTCGATTATAGCATCGAGTTGCTTCGCTACTTTGCGCATCGCAGCTATTGGCCCCTCCGATGCATTGGTAGGGGTATTGCCTACCGCTGCTGGGGGGTCACTGGTGCTTTCGAGTACAGCACTCATAGTTCCACTACTCTCCCCACGGGGGGGAGACCTCGCCAAACCACCTCTTGCGAAGGGGTTTGGCACCTCCGTCTGTTTATTTTTGTTTTTATTTTGCTCCATGAAAATTCCCACGAGTAGCGCGAGAAATATATGTCCGCCACGCCAGAGCTCCGCATTAGCGTGGTAAGGGACGCTTACTGTGGGGGTTGCCCAGGTACCCCACAGGCTCCGTTAACGATCGAGCATCTTTTTCACCCCCTCGATCACTCATCCCTCGGCACGGGTCGCTTCACGCCTTGGAATTGGGGTTATGCCCTACCTTGCTTTACGTGGTGATCTCGGCCCGGATCATCACAACCATCCTCCTTTACCAGGGCTTTGGACCTGTAGCTCTGGATCTCAATAGTTCCATGTACGTATGTTATTACAGACATGCTACTATTGGGATCCGTCATTCGCTAGCGGAGTTATGTATGTATGTATGTATGTATGTATGTATGTATGTATGTATGTATGTATGTATGTATGTATGTATGTATGTATGTATGTATGTATGTATGTATGTATGTATGTATGTATGTATGTATGTATGTATGTATGTATGTATGTATGTATGTATGTATGTATGTATGTATGTATGTATGTATGTATGTATGTATGTATGTATGTATGTATGTATGTATGTATGTATGTATGTATGTATGTATGTATGTATGTATGTATGTATGTATGTATGTATGTATGTATGTATGTATGTATGTATGTATGTATGTATGTATGTATGTATGTATGTATGTATGTATGTATGTATGTATGTATGTATGTATGTATGTATGTATGTATGTATGTATGTATGTATGTATGTATGTATGTATGTATGTATGTATGTATGTATGTATGTATGTATGTATGTATGTATGTATGTATGTATGTATGTATGTATGTATGTATGTATGTATGTATGTATGTATGTATGTATGTATGTATGTATGTATGTATGTATGTATGTATGTATGTATGTATGTATGTATGTATGTATGTATGTATGTATGTATGTATGTATGTATGTATGTATGTATGTATGTATGTATGTATGTATGTATGTATGTATGTATGTATGTATGTATGTATGTATGTATGTATGTATGTATGTATGTATGTATGTATGTATGTATGTATGTATGTATGTATGTATGTATGTATGTATGTATGTATGTATGTATGTATGTATGTATGTATGTATGTATGTATGTATGTATGTATGTATGTATGTATGTATGTATGTATGTATGTATGTATGTATATATGTATGTATGTATGTATGTATGTATGTATGTATGTATGTATGTATGTATGTATGTATGTATGTATGTATGTATGTATGTATGTATGTATGTATGTATGTATGTATGTATGTATGTATGTATGTATGTATGTATGTATGTATGTATGTATGTATGTATGTATGTATGTATGTATGTATGTATGTATGTATGTATGTATGTATGTATGTATGTATGTATGTATGTATGTATGTATGTATACCAAAAATAAGCACATCGGTTACTCGGAGATGGCTGAACCGATTTCATCAAACTTAGTCTCAAATGAAAGGTACAACGTTTCCACAGGCTGCTATTGAATTTCATTAAATTCCGAGTTCCGATTCCGTAGTTACGGGTTTAAGAGTGCGGACACACATCAAATTCACATTTTTGCTTTTCTCCTAAAGAAAGGTTATGCAATCACTCTGAACATCGTCAACTTAATCCTTAATAATTTTTTTGACTTGCATAGGTTTTCTGTATTTTAACAGGGTCGTAGTTAGGAGGATACGGTGAGGGGCACCCCCCACATCACTCACCCCCTCCTAGATCCGCCGCTGGTTTCAAGTGATTCAGCGTCGACACATAGCAACTCAAGTTCGTAGCTGTCGATTCATTGTACGTATGTGTAAATCGCACTGAATATCTAATGGACAGTTCCACCATTATATTAAACATGGAAATTAGCCATGGAATCGTAGTTTGGATAAATGAGAAAGGCACAATTGCACCACTAGGTGGATTAGAACAGGTTTTTCAACTATTTTTTGTTTTCCATTTGGTCTGTTTGCTCCGTTTTTGTTCAATACTTTCAATTTTCGTTACCTTTTCCTCTTTTCATAATTCAAATTTTCCAGTTTTTCAAAATTTTCCGGCTCGTCACTTTTTCTAATTTTTTCTATGATTATTTTATTCTTGTTTTTATATATATATATATATATATATATATATATATATATATATATATATATATATATATATATATATATATATATATATATATATATATATATATATATATATATATATATATATATATATATATATATATATATATATATATATATATATATATATATATATATATATATATATATATATATATATATATATATATATATATATATATATATATATATATATATATATATATATATATATATATATATATATATATATATATATATATATATATATATATACTCCTCTAATTTTATGCATTCTTAATGTTTTATTTACTTTTTCTATTGCTTTAAATATGTCTTGTTTTTAATGTTTAAGTATTTAAGTTTTAATATTCTTGATTTATCGAGTTTTTCAGCTTTATGCATTTTTTCAAAATATGGTCTGTATTCTTTTTAGGAGTTTTTCCATTTTCATTGATTCTTAAAAATTTTCCTACTTTCCTACCGTATTTTAATTATTTTCACCACTTGTTCAATAATGTTCGACTTTTTTGATCTTTGCATTATGTTTTCCTAGTTTCCTGTTTTCTTTTTATAGGTTCTGTTTTGATTTTTCTCGATATAACATTTTTTGACAATTGACATTAATTTGTTTATTTGGTTGATTTTGTTGTTTTTAGCTTTTTTGTACATTCTTTTAATGTTTAGTTTTACTATTATTTATTTATTTGTTTTGCCGTTGATCGCCGTTTAAATAATATTTTTAATCACTACATTTTTAATCTTTCTCCTTATTTTCAAAAATACTATTGACAAAAATGGCGCATTTCAAAGTCACCAAAACTGTCGAAGAGGTATTAAAAAACTCCCAAAGTATGAAATGCTCTACTTTTTTTTCCTTCATTGGCACTACAACCAACTAGAGCAAAAAACTGGTCATAAATATAAAATTTCAGTGTACTATATATAATATCAGTGAACTCCAATGGATTTCAAACATTACATTTTTTGTACTCAGGTAAGACACAGTGGTGGGGGCCCGTACGTTGGACCCCGCCGGGCCCGTATTTTCTCTCTGCTGCCCTGATTGGGATACTCCACTCGTCAATATGCTGTCCTATAAGCTCGATTCAGCAACGCTCCGCGCATGGGAGGAAAGGAGCAGTCAAGACGAGGAAGTGATCTTCAATGACCTCGTCGACTTCCTATATCAGCGAGTACTTTTGGATACGTGATATTTTAAACTTTTAGCCTGTACCCTTGTTGGCTGTTTAACATAATGTGTTTTATTCCATTTTAAAATCTTACGAGCTAACCTAGCTAACCTGACTTAAACTATTCTATGTACATCAAAATGGGAGAAGTCAGTTACAATTTCAAAGTACATAATTATGTACGGGTAGCGTAAAAAAGGGAAAACAAATCAATGAATAAGTATGGGTGCATTGGTTGCTATCGGTGCTTTTGTTTGGTTACGCAAGGCTGTTTATCTGTCGCCTCAGCATAATAATGACCTAGTGAGAATGTTGCTATAACAAGTAGTGCGATCCAGAATGGTTTAACTGGAATGCGCCCATCTGGTTATGCAAGTTGGATTTGAGAACGATCGTTCAAGTAATTTACGATCTGTGGGAAAATATGAGTGTGGCCTCGTTTCAAGTGGCCTGACTAAAGGATATGTTAAATTTGGTTTTTATGACCTGTGACCTGAGAAGGATTCACATTGGTGCATGTAGGGATTGGTTTTGTGGGAATAATTTGTGATGCTAGAAAGTAAGTCCGTTACATCATCCCCCTTTTGGTTGAATAATGTAGCGAAGTGAAATTATTCATGTGAAAGAACTGACTCCCTTACAATTCTAATGGATATTACAAATATTAGTTAGTATTGTGCTTTGTTGCTAGAGTAGTCTAAATAAAATTGCTTTGCTTTTTTTTATTCTCCTTTAATAAGTGTGTTTTTGTGTACAATGTTTCTTTGTTTAGTTATTTTGTTTTCTATTTCACAATTTGTATCTAGTATTTTTATAATGGTGTAGGGACCTATATAGAATGGGTCTAATTTTTTTCTATTTTCGTTTTTAAATATACTATATCTCCTATGTTGATTATTAATGGGTTTGTTGTTATGTGTATAAATTCTTGTCTTGAATGTTTATCCTTTTCTAATCTTTGTTTCGCTATTGCGTTTGATTTTTCTAACTTGTATTTTAGTTCTGTGCTATATAAGTCTAAATTGTACATTGGTGTTATTGTTGTTGGGTAATTTTCTTGTGGTAATTTTGCTTTGTTGCCAAAAATTAGTTCATATGGAGTGAATTTATGTTATGAGTGTAGGGTAGTGTTATAAGTAAATGCGTAATATGGTATCCATTCGTCCCAATCGGAATGGTGTTCATTTACGAATGATCGCAGATATTTGTTTAAACATCTATGATTTCTCTCCAATGATCCGATTGTTTGGGGGTGGTATGCTGTAGCGAATGTTTGTTTTATTTGTAGGTATTTACAAATCTGTTCAAGTACTTCGTTTTTATATTCGGTTCCTTGATCTGATTTGAGTTCCAGAAATTTTCCGTATATTAATATGAATTTCTCTACTAGATTTTTTGCTATTATGTTTGCTTCTTTGGTTGGTGTGGGTATTACTACGATGTATTTAGTTAATTCACATTGTATCGTTATTGCGTAACGATTATTGTTGATTGTTTTTGGTAATGGACCTATTGTATCTATGGATATTATTTCGAATGGTTTTGATGGTGTATTGGTTATTATTTGTTTTTCTTTGGTATGTTTTATTATTTTGCTCTTTTTGCACGATTCACAGGCCTTTATGAATCGTGAAATAGATCCTTTCATGTCCTTCCAATTGTAATATTCTCTTATTTTCAGGTACAGTCGATGCTGTCCTATGTGTCTTCCTGTAGGGGTTTTATGGTGGTTTTTTTAATATGTACTGTATCTCGCCAGGATCACTAATGAACTTGGGTGGTTGATACATTATTATCTGTATATTTTTAATTGTTTGTTTCGCTAGCGCTTTAAATGTTTCTATGGATACCTCTTTAAATATTGTTTCGTTGTTTGCTATAGCGATTTTCTTTATTTGCATCTTATTCATTTCTTTTTCCAATGCTGAAAGTGTGAACTCTAGAGTTCTTCTTCCACTTATATATGTTATGATTCTGTTTATCATTTTTTTCATTTGCGCGTCTTTGTATATATTGAATATTAAATAGTTATTTTCTACCGTTATTCTTAGTTTAGGTAAGTTTCTTGTTTCGGTCGGTGGTGAGTTGATCAGTCTCTCTACCTTTCGTCTTTTGTCTGTTGTCGTTAAGTAATTTATAGTTGTTGTTCATATTATTATTGTTGTTAATATTATTCTTTACATTATCGTTAATATTATTATTATTATAGGTATTACTATTATTGTTGATGTTAATATTATCATTAATATTATTATTATTAATATTGGAATTATTATTATTGCTATTGCTATTATTTATTTTTTTGTCATGGACCTAGTGTTGACAGTAAGTACGTTTAAGGCTTTCAATTCGTCTGAGGTTGCAACAATTCTGGATAAGGCATCCGCTGTAGCGTTGCTTTTACCAGAAATGTATTCTATATTAAAGTCGAATTCTTCCAAATTTAGTCTCATTCTAGTGAGTTTGGAGGTTGGGTTTTTCATATTAAATAAAAATACTAATGTTACTATGTTTTAATTGCCGCAAGGTTCTACTGTATCGATTTTGTTGGCTATTTTCGGCAAATTTGAGACTAAGAGAAACGAAAGCAATGAAATTGAAAGACGGATAGGTATTCTAGAGCGAATCAGTTATAAACTTAGAACGGAAAACTAGAACTAGGCAGGCTCATATGGGCATGATCGAAAGGAAATGTGAAGAATTTTTTGCCTTCTGCATAGTAGGAGTTGGGCGTTCCACCCAAGTCTACCGCATGGTCTATGGTAGAACATAACTCATCATCATGTTTTACCGCCGACGCCGGCGTCGGCGGTAAAACATGATGATGAGTTATGTTCTACCATAGACCATGCGGTAGACTTGGGTGGAACGCCCAACTCCTACTATGCAGAAGGCAAAAAATTCTTCACATTTCCTTTCGATCATGCCCATATGAGCCTGCCTAGTTCTAGTTTTCCGTTCTAAGTTTATAACTGATTCGCTCGAGAATACCTATCCGTCTTTCAATTTCATTGCTTTCGTTTCTCTTAGTCTCAAATTTGCCGAAAATAGCCAACAAAATCGATACAGTAAAAATACTAATGGTCTATGGTCTGTTCTGACCGTAAATTTTCTTCCGTATAGGAAAGGTTTGAAATAATTTATTCCCCAGTGTATTCCTGTTAGTTCTTTTAGTATTGTCGATTTATTTTTCTCTCCTGGAGTGAAGCTTTTGCTCGCGAAAGCTATGGGTATGTCGTTTCCGTTTTTAATTTGGGATAAAACTGCTCCGCATCCTACGTCTGATGCGTCAGTTGTTAGGGACCATTCATAAATTACGTAACGCTTTTAGGGGGGGAGGGGGTACGACAAGTTGTGACATAGGGGGAAGGGGGTGTTAACTAGATCGTTACGTAACATGTTTTCATCGAAGAAAAAAAAATTTCTTGGAATTTGTTACGTAACAGGGGAGGGGGGGATGGAAAAATTTGTGACAATTTGTTACATAGGGGGAGGGGGGAGTCAATTTTGGGCAATTTTTGCGTTACGTAATTTATGAATGGTCCCTTAGTATAAACGGTTGAGCAAAGTCGGGGTATTGAAGTAGTTTTGGTGAGATTAGGTGTGTTTTTAGTGTGTTAGAGGCGTTTTGGCATTCATTTGTCCAAACGAACTGTTTATTTTTCTTTAGAAGTTGATTTAGTGGGTGTGCTATTGTTGCAAAGTTTGGCACAAATTTGCGGTAATAGTTACAAAAAGCTACAAACCGTCTACAGTCGTCACTATTTTTGGGTATGGGGTAGTTGTTAATAGTGTCGAATTTGGAACTATCTGGTAGTATTCCATTATCTGTAATTTTGTGTCCTAGATACGTCACTTCTGTATTGAAGAATTTACATTTTTGGGGATTTAATTTTAGATTATATTTCCTGATTCTGTCGAAGACTTTTGCTAGATTTTGCAAGTGGTGTTGGATGGAACATCTAATAACAATTATGTCATCGATATAGACGAGTGCATGTTCTGGTGTTAGTCCAGCCATTGCGATTGTCATCATTCTCTGAAAACTGTTTGGGCTAATATTTAATCCAAAAGGTAAGCGTGTGAATTGGTAATGACCACTCTGTGTTGAGAAAGCGGTAAATTTTCTAGAGTTATTTTCTAACACTATTTAGTGAAAACCAGACATTAAGTCTAATGTTGAAAAGTATTTGGCTCTGCCAAGTTGATCTAAAATTGTGTCGATTCTAGGTAGGGGAAATTTGTCTGCCAGGATTTTTTTGTTGAGTTGTCTGAAATCTATTACTAGTCGCCATTTCTTGGTTTCATCATTTGATTTCTTTGGTACTAATAAAATTGGACTGTTATAGGATGATATTGAAGGTTCTATTATTTCGTCTTTTAGCATTTTAGTAATTTGAGTTTCTATTTCTGTATTTTGAGAATGGATTGTTTTATAATTGGGTGTGTATACGGAGGTATTGTCCTTTAAGTTAATGTTTTGGTTGTAAAAATTGTTAGTCGACAGTGGTTCGTCAGTGAGTGCAAAAATGTCTGAATAGTTTAATATTAGGTTGCTTAATTCTTGTTGTGCGTAGCTTGGTACATTTTTCATGTCTATCTCATTTAAAACTTTTTTATTTCTCGTATTATTCTTATCTTTATTGTTAATTTTCATTATATTGTAGTTTGCTAAGGGTTCCATTTAAGGTTTAAGTTCTAAGTTGGATATATTTATAGTTGATTTCGTTGTGTTCATCATTTTTACATAGGGATTTTGTGGAGATATGGTAGCGTTTCCTACAAAAATTCCAGGTGCAATTTCTGTAGAGATGACTACCGTGTCTTCCTTAAGATTGTTGTTACTTAATTTTCTAATCACTTCGCATCTCTGCGGTATTATGAAATTGTTGTTTACGCTGTCTTGTATAGGTACGGACACGTTAGTATTATTTACTGAGAAATTTAATAACCAACATTCGTAATCGATTATACATTTATGGGAGGAGAAAAAATCTCTGCCCAAAATGCCATCGGTTTGAATGGGAAAGTCTGCGTTAACTAGATGAAAGTTATGTTTAATGATTATGTTATTTCCGAAATTTAATTCAGTTTCGGTCAGTGCTGTTGTTTCTATTTCGCCTTCCGTTATTCCTGAAAATTTTACTCTGATATTATTTACTAATTGTTTGGGCATTACTCTATTACTCTTAAAAATAGAGATATCTGCACCAGAATCTATTATCAACGTACAGATTGAATTGGCCATACGCACTCCAACTTTTATGAAGTTAGAAGCGCTTATATTAAGAGTGTGTTGGCCAATGTGTTGGCCCAAAAAAATGGTTTTGAATTTGTTGTTGTTGCTGTTCGCTCGGTGCAGGGACCGGCACAGCTGTTTGTGCTTGGCCTTGGTCAGCCATGCATGATTGCGGTTCAGTACTTGCTAAATACATGTTTTGTCGATTCTGCGGGAATCGATTTGTTCCATATCGAGTCTGTTGAGGTTGGTAATGACCACGGCCTCGTTGGTTATTATACACGTTTCTATGTGGATAAGTATAATTGTTATTATACGATCGCTGTGGACCGTTATAGCGCTGATTGGTATTAAAATTTCGCTGAATTGCGTCGTTCCTCCCGTTTCCTCTTTGGGAACGGTAGTACTGCTGTGTGTTATAGTAACTTGGGGGGTTTTGGAAAGAGTTTCGTTTAACTCGGTTGTCCCATCTGTTCGTATTTTTATTTATGTTTAGTAGGGTGGCGGATTCTTTTTCATTACAAGTTTCGTTTTCAACCATTAAGTCGATTGCGTCGCTTAATGTATCAAATTTGCCGACTCTTAACATCATCTTAGTTTCGGGGTGGCGTGAGCCGCTTATCAGTGCTTGTATACCCGCCTTTTGTTCCTTTTTTTGGCTACTTCACCCGGAAAGGCTTCTCGGATATATGCGTTGGCGAGCTGATTGCTCAGTTCGTCGACGCTTTTAGCAAAAGTTCGCGGGTCGCTGTTATGCTTTATATTTTTTAAATTGTTTTCTGCGGAATCCGAACTGCTTTTGTCTGTGCAGTTCAATTGAATTTGCAGGGCGATCTCAACTAGGCTGGCTGGGACCGCTGTAAAAAGGTCTCTCGCTTTGCCTGTGAGCTTGGTGAGTACTAACTGTACCGCCGTGGGTTTCTGAGCTTCGGTCACGATCGTATTTATAAAATTTACAGCATCTATGAAACCTTTAGCTCCTTCTTTATTACCATCGTATAGGGGAATTAAAGAGCCTAGCTTCGCTGCCGTTTTAATGTCGAAATTTGCCATAATTTTTAATTTATTTAGCCGATTCATGAAAATGATAGCTAAAATTATCCCTTCCAATCTAAATTTTATTTTAAATTTGTGCAATCTCTTGTTTATTGCAGTTGTACTATCAAAATTTAACGTTCTCGATGATTTTTCAAAATAAAATAATTTCTTTGAGGTTAATGTATCCTCATTTATTAGTAGATATTCTTGTATTGCCCTGTAATGGGCTTTGCATAATTTTTCTTTTTCAATTAAATTGGAATAGGAAAATTTCTTGGTGATAGATTTTTTTCAATTATTGTCGATCTTTATTAATGTTTCTAGTGCTTTTTCCATATGTTTTTTTTGTATTGTTAAATTTATTGTTTTATGTCTAATGTATGTGCATTCTAGACCTGATCTAGACTTGCAAGCGATTTGCTTGCCTTCTTAAACGCTTGGCGCTTGACGTATCTTGTGTACGTTTGCTAAATGGTAAATATTAATTGTATGGAGCAAATGGTCAGTAATAACCAGTATTTCGTATCTTGGCTATCTTGCCAATTTGCTTGCTGTTCCAAGCTATTGATAATATTTATTTGCGGATCTCCGCTTACTGTCGGGGATTTACTTGTTCTAGACCCCATTTTTTTCGAAATTTAACATATAGTAATTTAGTATCTAATAATTAAAATTTAATATACAGTATATAATAATTTAATATCCACCTGTGATATATGCTTTTAGGGTTATTGGGCGGATCTTCAGTTGATAATTTTATTTTTATAGACAATTTTAGCCTAGATTTTAGCTAAAACCTGTTTACTGTTTGATTGTGTAGTGCATAAATTAGGTTTTGGTTAAGTAGATCATACTGTATGATACTGAGGCACAGTGATGGCATTTCACCCTAGTGGTTCACTGGCGCGTAAGTGTGATGCCTACACAGAGGATACAATGATCACACACCACAGAAAAAAGCAGAACGTTCTTTCTTTCGGAGCTGTAAAGACCAATTTCAAGTGTGCGCTGGTGTTGAGGTAGTTGGGTGCGAGATAACCGTGCTCTCTTGCTCTTTAAATTCTCTGTAGCGCGCTCAGATAAAGTCACCACCGCGCGCGTCCCAGAGTCGCTGTGGTGTATTCACTGGCGTGGTTTCACTGGCGTGGTTTCACTGGCGTGGTTTCACTGGCGTGTATTCACTGGCGTGTGATCTTTGGTTTGTTTTCGTCTTGGCATTGCGAGTGAGATTGATTTGATTTGCACAGGTTGTTGCGTTGTGTTGTGTGGATGGTGGTGGCTTATTTCATGCTTATATTATTTTCTACTGAAGATTTCATACAAGTTGCTTGGTAAAGCGAACGAGTTTATAAAGTATTGTTACACTACCTGCAAAACTAAAAGTACTCGGTCCTCGGAGCAAATTGGGAAAACTTTTTACGTATCATCGTATAGAGAGTTTTATAATGACCAGAGGCACCTGATATGCAAACTCGTATTATAAGTATTAATAGTTTTATTATAACTTAATCCTACAAGTTTAAAACGAAATCTTAGATTTCGTCGATAGGCTTGACATATTCAGTAAAATTAGGTATACACTTGTGACGATAATTAATTTACATACAACATCACAATTGAGCGTACACCCGTTATTCATTTGTTTATTTGTCTATTATTTTGCGTGGAAATCGTTTAAACAGCAGGCGAAAGCGAATGTTTCAAGAGCATGGGAGCTAGGACCGGGATTCTGCGCGTCAATGAGCGAAATAAATTGGCTCAGTTTCGGGGTCAAGAAAAAAGGCCACTAGTGTTCACGCTTATTTTAAATGAACAATGAATCTTGTGTTCCATAAAAGGATGTTATAAATGGGTCAACAGCAACAATGTTTGTTATACGTATTCTAGATTTTTGCGTCAGTTAGTATTTTAGACCGTAATTATAATGCACGGATTCATTGCACGTAATATCAACAGCAAAATAAAGTATTAGGTATCTGGTAGTATCTGTCGGAATCTCTGTCATTCTCTATGAAATTTTCGTATTTGCAAGTAACAAGTAAGGTGTTTCCTCAAGTTTAAACAAGCGATTTTTGTGTGATAAATTATTCCTCATTATAACTGGTGGAACTGGAATGAGGTGTTTTATCAAAAAGGTAGTGTTGGGAAAATATCAAAATATCAATGTTCACAACAGAATCTTTTCATCGCCGATTTTCTAATAAAAAGTTCACTGATATAAAATATCACTACGGAAAAATCGTCAGTGAACTTCAAGAGTGCCAATGTTTGGGAACATTATTCGGTTCAAGCAAATATCGGAAGAAGAAAAGATCGCTTGCGAACTTTTATATCAACGAAAATATAGAAAAAATTTCGCCTTATGAAAACATCTTGCACGATCTTCGAACAGGGGATTTCCGAGGGATTTCCAAAGATTCCAAAAACCTGTAGATTAACATGATATAAAAAACTACGTTCTATAATATTACGGCGATAGCTCAATAGGATAAAGCGTCAGGCTACTTTAGTGTCAACGAAGCTTTCTTCAGAAACCATCGTGTAAAAAAAATCATCAATCGACAGAATTAAAATGGGAAAGAATTAAAATGGTGCTTGAATGGTATGTTGTCAAAATATATATATGGAAAAAAGCAAATTCTGGTATTGTGGCCGGTTCTTAACAACCCGTTGTTTGTATGATCGAGTATGAAAGTTATATAGGGTGATGTGCCTATTATGGCAGTAGAGCCTATTGTGACCCTATTTCGTACCCCTTGGTTTCGAACCAAGCATATGAGATAATGACAATATCGATTTGGCTAAAACAGGTGTGCAAAAAAAGCTCAAGTTAATTTCTTTATTTGTTGTGCACATACGTATTCAGAACTATCCACTAAATCCAACTTTTAATTAAAACAAAATCACCTTATTGAAATATTTGCTGATCCGCCTCACTCGCGTAGTGAACCGAAACAGGACGCAACGGCGCTTAGCAAAATAAACACTTTCGAGCCAGCATTTACCGCCTCATATCTCGTTATTCCGGCACAAATATATTAAATATTGCACTGATACATACCTTTATTTTAGCTGGAGAACCTTTTTACGATTATTTCACTTTAAAAGCACTCGTCAAACACTAGAATAGGCCTAGTGTTATAATAGGATAAAACTAAATACGGGGGTTCCTATTATTGGCATGTTTTGCTGATACACTACCACAATCAAAACCAACTTTTTGCATCCATCATACAGAAAAGAATCACCAGTGCGGCCAAACCAAAACATGAACTTGAAAACATAATGTTATGCAATTTCAGGTATAAGTAATCAATTATTTCAAGTTATTCAACTAATTGTTGATCGCAGATATTTTATTTTCATCTGCACATACAATTTGGATCGGGAGGAAGTAATGTGTGATGTGAACTTTATATTCCAGTTGTTAACTTTCGCATGGTTATTTCCTGCATGCGCAGTTCTGGGCGCTCTTCTACTAACAGCTGATGAGTTTCTTTCGTGTGCGTAATGTTTACGTTTGTTTTGATCGGCTGAAAAAAGCAGAATAATTCGTTTTACAAATCACGCGTTGGCGTCCATGATCTGGATACCTAGTTAGAATCGACGCAAATGAAATATGAGGCATTGCGTTTCAACTAGATTGTTTTTCGATGAGGTGGAAATCGGCACACCCATGAGGCGATAATTGGAACGTTCAGGTGGGAATAGATGCACAGAATAGAACATTTATTTTCATTTATGCTGAAAATTGAGACAATTCTGCCAAATAAGCATTATACAGATGTTTAAGAAACAGTACATTGATACTTTATTCTGAAAAAGGTTATAGGTAATATGGCTTCTTTTTAAGTTGTTCAAAAAATAGTGCGACCCTCTCCATAATGGTGCCAAAATAGGCTCATCACCCTATAGTTGAGCCAATGTATCTATAGTTGCATGTCCCATAGGAGCCGTAATTAGCAATGGCTATATTAATGATACATGGTAGTGGTAATAGTACAAGAAGTTTCACATACATAAATTGGTTAATAAACAATCTTAACATTTTTTTTATCATTTTTGGGATTAAATGCTTTCGTTTAATATATTGACATCGCCCATAGAACTTTTCATCGATTTTTTAGCAGAATTTTCACTCAATATTCTAGTTCTCTGCACACATACCAAAGATACGTTGAACGATTTCCCATATTTGCAATTAAAATTCTAGGGCAGTTCATAAGACACGTAGAATAACTTTCAACATTCTGCTTTTATTGCACTATATTATTAGTCTAACTAATGCTATCGTTGTAATGCAGTACAAGTGTAGATTTTCAAAAAATTTATATTAGAATTAGAACGAAATATTTTTTTGTATCGCTACGTCGCTCGAGAATAGCCAAAAAAGCGTAAAATATTTGGCTTTTACTGACCCAAGCATGACTAAAATGCGACTCACACCTTAAGTGCGGAACTATTAAACTATTATGTATTTACTTTGTTAGCATTACTAGAGCATTCGAAATTGATAAATTTTGAGAAGAAAATGGAATATGTTGAGGATAATTACTTTGCTTTGCTTTGTTTGATTAGAGAGGTTTTAACCTTAGGTTCATTCGCCTCTTTTCGGGTTAGAGAAATCTCTTTTGGAAAAATCTCTAACCCTATGTGCGGGGTTGGGAATCGAACCCACGTGAGCTGCGTACAAGGCAATTGAGGATAATTAGTATTGTCTTATATAATATTACTAAATATCCATAAAAACTTATTTCATCAGGAATCAAATCCTATATTTCTGTTTATCAGTAAATTTGAATCACCTAATTGGACTAAGAATAAAAATCACGAAAGTGTACTCGATTCGAAGTGTATGCATGAATACTTACAGGTGAATTGATTAATATATGTATAGAATACGACGTTTACGTTAATTTTTGGGATAAACGTAGATCGTATTCCTTTTTCGGATCGAAATGAAAACAAAAGCACATCCTCACGTCACGAAATCAACAATAGGTTCAAGGTTTACACAAGAAGATTTTTATTCGGTGAGGTCATAAACATCCTCTGATACATAAACTTAATATTATAAGTTTTACAAATTATAAAATCACGGTAAACAGATAAACGTTCCTTGGAACAATTTAGTATGTATTGCAAAGACGGTGGATTTGCCATTTTGAACTTCTTTGCTATACTCGTACCCGAACATGTTAGGTTTTAATTTTAATTCACTCTCTTATTATTCCATCGCATGGAAATTCGAGAGAAAACCAGCTAATTTATTTAAATGATGGCATAGAAGAAAAATGCCGTCAAAAGATTCCAGAATTAATTATTGAGGGGTTACACCACTATAGAGCACGAAAAATAGGCATATTTCGGGAATTTATCTTGACGCAATAATGAGATGAATCGAGATCTTGTTTAACTTTCCGGCAGTGCACGCTGCTTTGAAAATCTAGCGAACCCGTCTTAAAGCATCAGCGGCTGCTCGTTCAGTGGGCCATAAGCGCGACTTCCAGAGGGTTAATGAGATATATAACATTACTTTATTGCAAAAAAATGATTTATTCGAGTAATTTCGTCACAAGATGGCGGCTGTGCAGTACTTTCCCGTCGGGGAGTTTTTTTTTTGGAAGGGGTCTACGGCCGGAACTCTATGTCCCGCAATTTTTGATCTAGAGCCAAAAACCAAAGCTTTTTACACTTCTTAGAATGACAGCAAGCAGCATAAGTAAGATTTTTTCTATGTCTTGATTTTTCGCGAGATGGCACATTTTTTAGTCTAAAAACGCTGAAAATGTGTTAAAAATCGACACAAAATTTGCTAATTAAAAAATTATGCAATGAAAAAATAAAATCCCACGTACATCGCTGGAGAAAGTAATCTTGAACATGCTGTAAAAATATTAGGCTGATCAAAAATCATTTGTTCGAGTTACATTTCCGGCCAGATCAAAAAAAAATATTTCGAGAAAAACACGGTTAACGTTTTCAGTATACTCGAGATATACATAAGAGGCGTTGCGAAAAAATTTGAATATTTATTTATTGTTTTCGCGATTCATTTTCTGGAATATTATTTTCAGCATCCTAAAGCACCGGTAAACAAAATTCAACCAATAAATAAAAATTAAATGTTTTAAAAAATCTACAGTGCTGTAACTCCTTGAAAGCACTGTACCGGTCAAATAGAAGCGCTTCTAAATTGGCACGTCATTATTTTTAATAACGCGCTACAGAAAAAAACAAGTAACAGTGTGAATTCTCGTGAACGTTATCTTGTTTTATTTGGACTTTATCTCGGAAAAGTTGGACATCGGATAAACCTCTTCTCGCGTGAGTGAGAGAGAATTACAATGCCTGCGTATGATAATAATCGGAAACGTGTGTAATACCAGGACATTACTTGTAATGGATCACTTTACTTTTTGGGGTCGCCAAATTCGCAATCAAAATATGTTAACTTACCATTGAGTTATTCAGTCGAACAAAAAATAGGCCGTTCCTAATGTGGATGTACAAATCCCGTCTTACATCTGTTATACGATTAATCTGATACTTCAGATCATTATAAAACTTTGTTTATACCAGCCGATACATTGATACGTAAAACGTTTTCCTTGTTTGCCCCTAGGCTCGAATACTTCAGGTTTCCCACGGTAGTGTAACAACACTCTATAAACTCGTTCGCTTTACCAAGCAACTTGTATGAAATCTTCAGTAGAAAATCATATGAGCTTGAAATAAACCACCGCCATCCACACAACGCAACAACCTGTGCAAATTAAACCAATCTCACCCGCAATGCCGCTTGTAAGACGAAAACAAACCAAAGATCACACGCCAGTGAATACACGCCAGTGAAACCACGCTAGTGAATACACCACAGCGACTCTGGGGCGCGCGCGGTGGCGAATTATCTGAGCGCGCCACAGAGAATTTCAAGGGCTCTTCTCCACACTCTAGATCGTTCCAGTGTTGGGTGTATGAAAATTTACCTCTGCCATCAACGTGCGCTTACTCATACGTCTCCCAACCTTTGAACGGAACGGATCGTTATATTTCACAGTGGTGTTCGGTGTGTAAATTTTAGTGAGTGAAGGTCATCCTTTGTTCGTTCGTTAGCTGCCATTCTGCTGGTGCCGGCAGTAAATCCAGTACATTGTTTTCGCTGGTGCGGAACAATCGACGTTGTTTGCAGATAAGTTTTGCTTTATTTTTTTCCTCGTTTGCTTTCTTTCCTTTTCCCTACTTTTACTCTACCTTGTAATCAAATAATAAGACACATTCCCGTTCATATAACGCTCTGCCCTCGTGCTTAAATGGCCGAGGGCGAAATACCATCTGATGTAATCATGGAAGTCCCTGATCCCCCTAATACTCGCATTGCTCCCCGTATAAAGCAGTACCCAGAATGTTCCTCTGGGCCATGGGTGGTATATTTTCGGACCGGAGAGAAACCGGTTAATATATTAAAACTTTCTCGAGATCTGACTGCTAATTACCCGGCCGTAACTCAGATAACATGTGTTCGGGCAAACAAGATACATGTTCTAGTGAATGATCTCGGCCAGGCAAACGCGATTGCTTGCTGTGAGCGCTTTACGCGGGAATTTAAAGCGTACGTGCCTTGTGTGGCTTGTGAAATCGATGGGGTAGTGTCCGAACCGGGCCTGAAATGCGAAGAACTGTTGGAGCACGGGGTTGGCTGCTTTAAGGACCCCTCTCTTGAACAGATTAAGATCTTAGAATGCAAACAATTGTATACCGCAAACACCGAGGGAGGTAAGACTACCTACTCTCTATCAGGCTCGCTTCGGGTGACATTCGCCGGGTCCTCTCTTCCCAACTACATCCTCCTTGACAAGGTTCGCCTACCAGTTCGCCTGTTTGTACCGCGGGTCATGAGCTGCAGCAATTGCAAGCAGTTGGGCCACACAGCCACATATTGTGGAAATAAGAAACGATGCGGTAAATGCGAAGGAGAGCATGAGGATGACTCTTGCGACAAAGAAACTGAAAAGTGTATTTGCTGCGGGGGCCCTTCACATGCTCTTAAATCATGTCCTGCGTACAAGCAGCGCGGGGATAAAATTAAGCGCTCCCTTAAGGAACGCTCAAGGCGTTCTTATGCAGAAATGCTAAAGAATGCTTCGCCATCTGTCCTGTCCGAAAATCCCTATGCTGGTTTGGCTAACGTTGAGCAAGAATCTGACGACCCACGAGAGGGAACATCTTTGGTTAACCCAGGGGAATCCAGGAAAAGGAGAAATCCAGCCTCCCCTACATTGCCTCGTAAGGGTGCCAAGGTGTCGTCCACTCAGAGTGCACCAACTACAATCAATAAATCCAACGGAAGTGATGCACAAAAGCCGAAGCAATTTGCTCCAGGACTTGGAAATATTAATTCTATCAAGGAGTACCCACCACTTCCAGGGACATCAAAAACCCCAAGTGTCCCCTTTTTTCAAACAGATACTCAGTCCAGTAGCGGACTAATGAAATTTTCTGACATAGTGGACTTAATTTTCACAGCTTTCAATGTTACTGATCCTCTTAAAAGCCTTCTGATACGTTTTCTCCCTATAGTGCAAACATTTTTGAAGCAGTTGACTACTAAATGGCCCCTCCTTGCAGCGATCGTATCCTTCGATGGCTAAGTCATCGAACGAGGTCACCGATTCGATCACTGTTCTACAGTGGAACAGCAGAAGTATCCTCCCGAAAATCGATTCCTTTAAATTTTTACTAAATAGTTTAAAATGTGATGCTTTCGCATTATGTGAAACTTGGTTAACTTCCGATATAAATGTCAACTTCCGCGACTTTAATATAATTCGTCTGGATCGAGAAAACCCCTATGGAGGAGTACTTTTGGGGATCAAAAAGTGCTATTCTTTCAACCGAATTAACCTCCCTTCGACACCAGGCATTGAACTTGTCGCTTGTCAAGTTTTAATCAAAGGTAAAGACCTTTGCATTGCTTCCATCTACATTCCTCCTAGAGCCTCGGTAGGGCACCGAACACTTTGTAATATCACGGAATCCTTACCGGCACCGCGGCTAGTTCTGGGAGACTTTAACTCGCACGGTACGGTATGGGGCTGTCTTCATGATGATAATAGATCAACATTAATCCAAGATCTTTGCGATAATTTCAACATGACCATCTTAAACACGGGAGAAATGACGCGGATTCCTACACCACCAGCACGCGCAAGCGCGTTGGATTTGTCGCTTTGCTCGACATCGCTACAGTTAGATTGCATGTGGCAGGTGATCCCTGCTCCCCACGGTAGCGATCATTTGCCTATCGTGATTTCAATTGCTAACGGTTCAAGACCATCGGAAACAATCAATGTCTCGTATGACCTCACACGGAACATTGATTGGAAGAGTTACGCGACCGCGATATCCGTTAAAATCGAATCCACTCAAGAACTTCCTCCGGAGGAAGAGTACAGGTTTTTGGCTGGCTTGATTCTCGACAGTGCGAATCAAGCTCAGACTAAACCAGTACCCAGCGCGAATACCCATGGACGGTCTCCCACCCTGTGGTGGGATAAAGAGTGCTCAGAGCTGTACGCGGAAAAGTCCACTGCATATAAGGCCTTCCGGGAAGACGGGTTACCCGCTAGCTATCAACAGTACGCGTCGTTAGAAAGGCGAATGAAGAGTCTAATGACAGCCAAAAAACGTAGTTATTGGCGCCGGTTCGTCGACGGGTTAACGAGAGAAACAGCGATGAGCACTCTTTGGGGTACGGCTCGACGTATGCGTAACCGTAATAGTACCAACGAGAACGTGGAATATTCAAACCGTTGGATATTCGCTTTCGCCAAGAAGATCTGCCCGGACTCTGTCCCGATACAAAAAATGTGCCGCGCCGCGTCTCCTCACGATACCGCGAACGAAACACCGTTTTCGATGGTGGAGTTCTCACTTGCTCTCTTATCGTGCAACAATAACGCCCCAGGGTTAGACAGAATCAAATTCAACTTGCTGAAGAATCTGCCTGACACTGCAAAAAGGCGCTTGTTGAATTTATTTAACAAGTTTCTTGAGGGTAACATTGTCCCTTATGAATGGAGGGAAGTGAAGGTCATCGCCATCCAAAAACCAGGAAAACCAGCCTCCGACCACAACTCGTATCGGCCGATTGCAATGCTGTCCTGCATTCGGAAGTTGTTCGAGAAAATGATCTTGTTTCGCCTCGACAATTGGGTTGAAGCAAATAGCTTACTGTCATGTCAGATACACAGTTTGGCTTCCGCAAAGGCAAAGGGACGATCGATTGCCTTGCGTTGCTTTCTTTCTTTTTTTTTTTTTTACAATGGAGAAGACCTTTATGTCCTAGCCCAGTACACGTGCTAACGGTAGGGTCCAATCTACCACACTGGGTGCACTGGGGGCGTGTCGGACTCGAATGGTGACCAGCCATTAATACCGACTAAACTCCATTGGGCTCCGCCATCATTCCTCCCAGGAACTACCTCTCGGTATTACTTCTGGGGGGATGGCTGTACTAAATGTACTCATTCACTCTCACTCACGCGATCATACATCCTGTATGAGGCTTACTTGGGTGCTCTCTCAATCACACTTTGATTCACTCTCAAACACTCCCACATGAGGCTGACTTTTGTGCTCACCTTTTACGTTCCATGCGAGGCTGACTTGTGTGCTCACCTTACTCATTCCTTGCTAGGCTTACTTTTGTGCTCGCCCTACCCATCCATGTGAGGCTGACTTGGGTGCTCACCCTATCACCTGATTCACTCTCAATCGTGCCACTCTATTGTACCTTTGTCACTCCCTCTGGCATCCCATGTGGGACATTTTTCTTAGGCCCCACTTCTGACATACCATGCGAGGCTGACTTTTGTGCTCACCTTTTTCATTCCTTGCTAGGCTGACTTTTGTGCTAGCCTCTACCAACCTGTGAGGCTGACTTTTATGCTCACCCTTAACATGCAGTGTGAGACTGACTTGGATGCTCACCCTTTCACTCCTCTGCCACGCCATGAGGCATCGATAGCTTAGTTCCAACATACTACGCTACGACCCTCCCGTCTTGGCATGAGGCAGTCCACTTATACGCCTATACACTCACTCTTCTGTCTTGCTTCGGGGTGGCTGGGTTTACCCCTTACGCGGTTGCCATTCGCTGCGCCAACCTACCTCGACATGAACAGACCATTCACTCTCTTATTTTGCGCTTGGCCTTTTTCGCTCCAGCTAACCAATCACTAGTTAGCCGTGCCCGCCGTCTGTTGCTCGGTTCGCCAGATTACCTGTAGCCTACTGGCAATCTGGATGGTAGCAGCCGAGACTGCGTTCCACTTCTCCACCGTTTGACACATCCGCTGAATAAGGGTATCCGGGGTTGTGTCCCAGCCACAGACGTCAAGCATTGCTCTTCTTTCGACGTCGAACCGATGACATACGAACAGTATGTGTTCGGCAGTTTCATCTACACCTGGGCAGTCCGGGCAGACTGGGACCTCCGCGTGCCCGAACCTGTGGAGGTACTGACGGAAACAGCCATGGCCTGACAGGAATTGTGTCAGGTGGAAGTGAACTTCCCCATGGGGTCTTCCCACCCAGCTCGATATGCTAGGTATCAGCCGGTGGGTCCACCTACCTTTCGAGGAGTTGTCCCACTCACGCTGCCATCTGGCGACCGAGGTCACCCTGGTGCGCTCGCGGGCTCCCCTATTTCCACGTAGCTCAAAGCACTCCTCATCTTCCCGAATGACCAGCCCGACTGGCATCATGCTCGCTATCACGCAGGATGCATCGTGTGATACCGTGCGGTAGGCAGATATCACTCTGAGGCACATCACGCGGTAGGTGCTCTCCAGTTTCTGTAGGTAACTGGTTACCCTCAGTGCTCTTGACCATGACGGGCCGCCGTACCTGAGGATAGATACGGCAACGCCTGCCAGTAACCTACGTCTACTGGCGCACACCTTTGAGCTGTTGGACATCATTCTCGATAGTGCCGCAACAGCAGTCGACGCTCTCTTGCACGTATAGTCGACATGGCTGCCGAAGGTCAGCTTGTCGTCTATAATGACTCCGAGAGACTTCAGACTTCGCTGTGAAGTGATCGCGACTTCTCCCACATGGATAACTGCATGTTGTGCCGACTTGCGGTTGTTGACGATAACTACCTCCGTCTTATGATGAGCGAGCTCCAGGCCTCTCGTGCTCATCCATTCCTCCACCGTGCTAATCGCGTGTTCTGCGGTTAGTTCTACCTCAGGAATTGACTCCCCGTAGACCTCCAAGGTTACGTCGTCGGCAAAGCCGACGATCTTGACCCCAGGAGGGAACTTCAGTCTCAGAACCCCGTCATACATGAGGTTCCATAGCACCGGGCCTAGGATCGAGCCCTGCGGGACTCCGGCGGTAATCGGAACCCTTTTCTGACCGGCATCGGTCTCGTATATCAGTACGCGGTTTTGGAAGTAACTTTCCAGGATCCGGTACAGACCCACCGGTAGGCTAAGCCGGTGTAACGAGAGCGCGATGGCATCCCAGCTTGCGCTGTTAAATGCGTTCTTCACGTCAAGTGTCACTAACGCACAGTATCGAATACCTCGCCTTTTTCGTTGGATCGCTATCTCGGCAGTATTTATCACTGAGTTGAGAGCGTCCACTGTGGACTTACCCTTCCGAAAGCCAAACTGGTTGCTTGACAGACCGTCCGTACCTTCCGCGTACGGGGTGAGCCTGTTGAGGATGATCCTCTCAAGCAGTTTGCCAGTCGTGTCTATCAGACAGATTGGTCTGTACGCCGATGGGTCGCCTGGCGGCTTCCCGGGCTTCGGCAACAGCACCAGTTTCTGCCTTTTCCATCTATCGGGGAAACGGCACTCGTCAAGGCATCTCTGCATAGCTAGCCTGAACATGTTCGGGTTCGCTATGATCGCTGCCTTGAGAGCGTTGTTTGGAACTCCATCCGGCCCTGGAGCTTTGTTCATTGCTAGGGATTTAGCCACTGCGAGTAGTTCTTCATTCGTCACTGGAGCCACCATTTCGACCGTGCCCGCACTATCTCGTAGTGCAGGTGGCCAGGGGCTTGTGGCTCGAGACGGGAAGAGTACTTCGATAATCGTTGCCAACCTGTCCGGAGACCGTTCTGGGGGTGAGGAGCCCCCTTTGGTCTTGGCCATCACAATCCGGTAGGCGTCACCCCACGGATTCGCGTTGGCACTCTCACACAGGTTGTCGAAACACGCTCTCTTGCTGCTTTTAATAGCCTTGTTAAGGGCTAATTTCGCAGCTCGAAACGCTTCACGGCGGTTCTCTCTTGCATCCTCGGTGCGAGCTCTTTGCATCCTACGTCTAGCTCTGAGACAGGCTGACCGTAGAGCTGCAATCTCGGCACTCCACCAATATACCGGGCATCTACCGTTTCTTGGCAGTGTTTTTCTCGGCATAGTGGCGTCGCATGCGCGTGATAGAACAGCTACCAGCGCATCCCCGCTTAGACTGTCGGTGTTGGCCTCCAGTCCCAGGGCCGCGGTGAAAGCTTCGCTGTCGAAGTGATTGGACTTCCACCCGCGTACCTGGCAGGGATCTCCCGCCCTCGGATGCTGCACACCATAGTTGATCTTAAAGCGGATTGCTAAATGATCGCTATGGGTGTAGCCTTCGTCTACCCTCCATTCCATGCCTGGAGCCAGACTCGGGCTGGCAAAGGTCAAATCAATCCACGCCTCCACTCCGTTTCTACGGAATGTACTAGCGGAGCCATCATTAGCTAGCACAGTATCGAGTTTCGCAAACGCTTCCATTAGCGCTTGACCCCTGCTATTTGTACAGCGGCTGCCCCACTCCACTGCCCAAGCGTTGAAGTCTCCCGCTATTACTACCGGTTTCCGGCCCACGAGGTCCGACGAGAGCCTGTCGATCATCTGGTAGAACTGTTCTATTGGCCACCTTGGTGGGGCGTAGCAGCTGCAATAAAACACACCATTGATCTTGGCAATCGCCACACCCTCGGCGGAGGGGTGTATTACCTCTTGAACCGGGAACCTTCCCGTTGTACAGATTGCCACCATTCCAGACCCGTCCGACACCCAATTGCCGTTGCCGGCAGGGATGCTGTACGGGTCTGATAAGAGGGCGACATCTGTCCTCGACTCCGAGACCGACTGCCACAGCAGCTGTTGGGCTGCTGCACAATGGTTAAGATTTAGCTGTGTGGCTCTCACGGCTTCTTCTTATTTAACTCGCCGAAGGGACACGAAGGTCCGCCCATAGCATGTTTATGGGCTTGCTTCTTAGCGGTGCAGATAAGGCACTTATATGCCTTAGTGCACCCCCGCTCTTTATGCCCCTCCTCGCCGCAGCGACGACATAGCTTGCTCCTATCTATGCCTTTGCATTCGTATGCTTTATGGCCGGATTCTAGGCACCGAAAGCACCTGTCCACTGAAGGCGGCTGGGGTATACTAATAGGGCATACCGACCAACCGATCTTCAGCTTCCCTTTCTCGGTTACCTTTTTGGCATCCGCATTCAGTAGCCTGAGGTAGGCTACTTGGGTGCCAGAGGGTCCGTCTCTCAATCGCACAGAGGCCCGCTCGATTGTGACGCCGCAGTGCTCCTTGACGGCTGCGACGACGTCTTCTGCGGTCGTGAACTCGTCCAAGTGCTTGCACTGGAGAGTTGTTTCCGCACCTAGCGACCTGATTTGGGCGCCCTCACCAAGGACCTCTTGGGCCAAGGCCTTATATACTGCACTTGATTGTGCGCCTCGCTTCAGCACCAGGAGCATCTCTCCCGTGTTGGTGCGTCTTACGCTACGCACATCCTGCCCAAGGGCCGAGAGACTTTCGGCCGCCTTCATCGATTTAAGGACATCGGCGTATTTGTCCTTGTCGGTTTTTAACCACAAGGCTTCGCCTCTGTCCTTGGCCTTCCTCGCAGGCCGCGGTACCTCCGGTTTCGGTGCCGGCTTTTTCTTGGTAACCAGCGTCCAGGGGTTTGAGCCCCCCTGCCCCGGTCGTGCCGGGTTGCTGGTACCATCGCTCTCCACAGCGAGGTCACTCTCGCCCTCGCTTACCTCACCCAGGCGGCGTTTGACCTTGACGGTTGCACGCCGAGTGGTGTCGGTTTTGGCACCCTCGCCTGGCGACTTCCTAGGGCGCTTCGCATTCGATGCCGTCTTGCGATTGCCCTTTCCCTTTCCCTTCGAGGGGAACTCGGTCGCCGCTCCGATCGACGTGGCTGCTCCGTAGAAGGTAAAGGCCACTGTCTGTGAACCTCTATCGACCTTCTCTCTTTCCTCCCTATTGGAGGCCACTGTCTGGGTTTCTCTGTCGGGCCTCTCCCGACATTCCACCCTCTCAACATAGGCCTACTGTTCCTGTCTTGCGACACGAACAGCTTTCCGGAGCTCCAGGAGGCTCAACTTCAACTCCTTGGCTATGTTCTGCTTTGCGCTAGCGAAGTCGATTATAGAATCGAGTTGCTTCGCTACTTTGCGCATCGCAGCTATTGGCCCCTCCGATGCATTGGTAGGGATATTGCCTACCGCCGCTGGGGGGTCACTGGTGCTTTCGGATGCAGCACTCATCGCTCCACTACTCTCCCCACGGGGGGGAGACCTCGCCAAACCACCTCTAGCGAAGGGGTTTGGCACCTCCGTCTGTTTGTTTTTATTTTTATTCATCTCCATGTATAGTCCCACGAGTAGCGCGAGAAATATATGTCCGCCACGCCAGAGCTCCGCATTAGCGTGGTAAGGGACGCTTACTGTGGGGGTTGCCCAGGTACCCCACAGGCTCCGTTAACGATCGAGCATCTTTTTCACCCCCTCGATCACTCATCCCTCGGCACGGGTCGCTTCACGCCTTGGAATTGGGGTTATGCCCTACCTTGCTTTACGTGGTGATCTCGGCCCGGATCATCACAACCATCCTCCTTTACCAGGGCTTTGGACCTGTAGCTCTGGTTCTCAATAGTTCCATGTACGTATGTTATTACAGACGTGCTACTATTGAGATCCGTCATTCGCTAGCGGAGTTGCTTTCTACAGAAATCCAAATGGCCTATGCTAACAAAAAGCAGATGGCATCAGTCTTCTTGGATATTAACCCATTATTGCCCAACCTACTATATATATAGTAGGTGCTAAGAATAACTCCTATTACTTAATGAATAACGCAGAACAAGCATTATCAATGAGTTAATATTGTTCATATACTCTTACAGAATACGTTTAGAGAAGTTAGAGTGATTAAACCGGTGTTTATGTTTTGTTTTTATTCAATTTTCCCTTAAGGGGTTACATATTTTTGTCATGATGAAAAAATCGAATTTTTGAAAATTAGATATTCTCAAACTACATACGCTAAGGAAAATTTTCTCAAAATTTCATTAAGATCGGAATACCAAAACTTGAGTTACACCGATTCATAGACCGCTACCTATTGACCACTCGTAGGCGGTGCGTAGTGTTTGATACGCTAGACCGTTGACTCGCTGCAGCGACAGTAAAACTCGATTATCTCGGAATTGTATTTTGTTGAGAAGTTCATTCGCGGCGACCACGATATCTCAGGAATTAATTAATCGATCAATCTGAAATTTTCACTGCTTGTTCCTTATTATATCAGCTACTCTTAGTAGGAAATTAATTTCACTGGAATGACCACATCATTTTTTCCAATCGGAAAACTCAATTTGTGCTTCAGCTTCCCTTTCTCGGTTACCTTTTTGGCATCCGCATTCAGTAGCCTGAGGTAGGCTACTTGGGTGCCAGAGGGTCCGTCTCTCAATCGCACAGAGGCCCGCTCGATTGTGACGCCGCAGTGCTCCTTGACGGCTGCGACGACGTCTTCTGCGGTCGTGAACTCGTCCAAGTGCTTGCACTGGAGAGTTGTTTCCGCACCTAGCGACCTGATTTGGGCGCCCTCACCAAGGACCTCTTGGGCCAAGGCCTTATATACTGCACTTGATTGTGCGCCTCGCTTCAGCACCAGGAGCATCTCTCCCGTGTTGGTGCGTCTTACGCTACACACATCCTGCCCAAGGGCCGAGAGACTTTCGGCCGCCTTCATCGATTTAAGGACATCGGCGTATTTGTCCTTGTCGGTTTTTAACCACAAGGCTTCGCCTCTGTCCTTGGCCTTCCTCGCAGGCCGCGGTACCTCCGGTTTCGGTGCCGGCTTTTTCTTGGTAACCAGCGTCCAGGGGTTTGAGCCCCCCTGCCCCGGTCGTGCCGGGTTGCTGGTACCATCGCTCTCCACAGCTAGGTCACTCTCGCCCTCGCTTACCTCACCCAGGCGGCGTTTGACCTTGACGGTTGCACGCCGAGTGGTGTCGGTTTTGGCACCCTCGCCTGGCGACTTCCTAGGGCGCTTCGCATTCGATGCCGTCTTGCGATTGCCCTTTCCCTTTCCCTTCGAGGGGAACTCGGTCGCCGCTCCGATCGACGTGGCTGCTCCGTAGAAGGTAAAGGCCACTGTCTGTGAACCTCTATCGACCTTCTCTCTTTCCTCCCTATTGGAGGCCACTGTCTGGGTTTCTCTGTCGGGCCTCTCCCGACATTCCACCCTCTCAACATAGGCCTACTGTTCCTGTCTTGCGACACGAACAGCTTTCCGGAGCTCCAGGAGGCTCAACTTCAACTCCTTGGCTATGTTCTGCTTTGCGCTAGCGAAGTCGATTATAGAATCGAGTTGCTTCGCTACTTTGCGCATCGCAGCTATTGGCCCTTCCGATGCATTGGTAGGGATATTGCCTACCGCCGCTGGGGGGTCACTGGTGCTTTCGGATGCAGCACTCATCGCTCCACTACTCTCCCCACGGGGGGGAGACCTCGCCAAACCACCTCTAGCGAAGGGGTTTGGCACCTCCGTCTGTTTGTTTTTATTTTTATTCATCTCCATGTATAGTCCCACGAGTAGCGCGAGAAATATATGTCCGCCACGCCAGAGCTCCGCATTAGCGTGGTAAGG
This sequence comes from Topomyia yanbarensis, assembly GCF_030247195.1. NCBI lineage: Eukaryota > Metazoa > Arthropoda > Insecta > Diptera > Culicidae > Topomyia > Topomyia yanbarensis. The sequence continues at coordinate 83,642,336 of NC_080670.1, read as the reverse complement.
GACGCTTACTGTGGGGGTTGCCCAGGTACCCCACAGGCTCCGTTAACGATCGAGCATCTTTTTCACCCCCTCGATCACTCATCCCTCGGCACGGGTCGCTTCACGCCTTGGAATTGGGGTTATGCCCTACCTTGCTTTACGTGGTGATCTCGGCCCGGATCATCACAACCATCCTCCTTTACCAGGGCTTTGGACCTGTAGCTCTGGTTCTCAATAGTTCCATGTACGTATGTTATTACAGACGTGCTACTATTGAGATCCGTCATTCGCTAGCGGAGTTGCTTTCTACAGAAATCCAAATGGCCTATGCTAACAAAAAGCAGATGGCATCAGTCTTCTTGGATATTAAGGGGGCTTTTGACTCAGTTTCTATCAACATTCTGTCAGAGAAGCTGCACCAGCATGGTCTTTCACCAATTTTAAATAACTTTTTGCTAAACCTGTTGTCTGAAAAGCACATGCACTTTTCGCATGGCGATTTAACAACATCGCGATTTAGCTACATGGGTCTTCCCCAGGGCTCACGTCTAAGTCCCCTGCTCTACAATTTTTACGTGAATGACATTGACGATTGTCTTGCCAATTCATGCACGCTAAGGCAACTTGCAGACGACGGGGTGGTCTCTGTTACAGGGCCCAAAGCTGCCGACTTGCAAGGACCATTACAAAATACCTTGGACAATTTGTCTGCTTGGGCTCTTCAGCTGGGTATTGAGTTCTCCACGGAGAAAACTGAGTTGGTTGTTTTTTCTAGGAAGCGTGAGCCGGCGCAACTCCAGCTTTTATTAATGGGCGCACCGATCAACCAGGTTTTCACATTTAAATATCTCGGGGTCTGGTTCGACTCTAAAGGTACCTGGGGATGTCACATTAGGTATCTGAAACAGAAATGCCAACAAAGGATCAATTTTCTCCGAACAATAACTGGAACATGGTGGGGTGCTCACCCAGGAGGCCTGATCAGGTTGTACCAAACAACGATATTGTCGGTGATGGAGTACGGGTGTTTCTGTTTCCGCTCCGCTGCGAACATACACTTCACCAAACTGGAGAGAATCCAGTATCGTTGGTTGCGCATTGCCTTGGGTTGCATGCACTCGACCCATACGATGAGTCTCGATGTGCTGGCGGGCGCTCTTCCGCTAAAAAATCGATTTTGGGAACTCTCATATCGATTGCTCATCCGATGCGACATTCTGAACCCGTTGGTGATTCAAAATTTCGAGAGGCTCGTCGAGCTTAATTCTCAAACCCGTTTTATGTCCTTGTACTTCGATTACATGGCACAGAGCATCAATCCTTCTTCGTACAATCCCAACCGTGTCCGTTTCCTAGATACTTCTGATTCTACTGTATTCTTCGACACATCCATGAAGGAAGAGATTCGTGGAATTCCGGACCATATACGCCCGCAGGTGATCCCCAATATATTTTATAATAAATTCCGAGAAGTCGACTGCGACAAAATGTTTTACACTGACGGATCAAATCTCGATGGGTCCACTGGCTTCGGTATCTTCAACAATACTATCACCGCTTCATTTAGCTGCAATTCAGTACACCCTTGGGATCATCGACACTCTGCCCACAGATCACTACTTCATCGTTTCGGACAGCCTCAGCTCTATCGAGGCTCTTCGTGCGGTGAAGCCAAAAAAGCAACTCCCGTATTTTCTGGGGACGATACAGGAGTCCTTGTGTACGTTATCTGAAAAATCTTATCAAATTACCTTTGTTTGGGTCCCCTCTCATTGTTCTATCCTGGGCAATGAAAAGGCCGACTCATTAGCAAAGGTGGGCGCATTAAATGGTGACATATACGAAAGACCAATCTGCTGCAACGAATTTTTTAGTATTTGTCGTCAGAGGACGCTCAACAGTTGGCAAACCTCGTGGAGCAATGGGGAACTTGGACGATGGCTACATTCGATTATCCCAAAGGTATCAACGAAGCCTTGGTTCGGGGGGATGGATGTGGGTCGGGATTTTATTCGCGTAATGTCCCGACTTATGTCCAATCACTACAGCATGGATGCGCATTTGCGGCGTATTGGGCTTGCGGAGAGTAGTCTGTGCGCTTGTGATGAGGGCTATCACGACATCGAACACGTTGTCTGGGTATGCGCCGGGTATTGTGACGCCAGGTCTCAGTTAAAGGAATCCCTTCGGGCCCGAGGTAGACCACCCAATGTACCAGTCCGAGATATGCTGGCAACTCGTGATTTCCCCTATATGTCCCTTATTTATACCTTCATAAAAACAAATTTAGCCCCTCTCTTTTATTTCTCGTTTTTAGAGTTTCCTCCTGCCTTGTGGAACCGATCAGCTCCAGAGTGCCAATATGTATCCGCCGTCGCCCTTACCACTACGCCTGCATAGAAGGAAACTGAAGCGAGAGCGACTCGAGGTCCGATGACTTTTGAAGGATTCCCCGCGGGTCCGAAGAATACCATCCGCCAATCCGGTACTCGACGACTTACTAGACTTAGGCGCAAATTTGTTTCGCTGATCCCCCTTCCCCCCCCCCCCCGTTCGAGCGAAAGTTGCAAGTTTTGCTCTTCTTTCCCTGTCTCTCCCCTGTCCTTGATACAACTGCTGCTACACTGATGCGGAAATAAGCCACCCTCTGAATATCTTGACCAGGCATAGGTTTTAGTTAAAAAATTCAAATTAGTATTCTGTATTTCTAGTTTTAAGATAGCTATAATTTTACTCTTTATTGAAACTCTTGTCCTCCATCTTGTAAATAGAATTGAATCCCTAGTTTTAAAATTTCTGTGAAGTTTCTCATAAATATTTGTTCCCCCCTTTTGTGTACTAAACTATATTGTTAGTTTTAAGATAACCGTAAAATATTTCGTAAAATACTATTACTCCCCCTCTTGTATATCAAAGTGAATCCCTTGTTTTAATTTTTTTCATAACAAAATCTTTTGGCCCTCTATTGTATATTGAATCTTATTTCTAGGCTTAAGATAGCTGTAAACTTTTTTTTCCTTTGTAAAAAAAATATTTCAACATTGTAACCTCCTAGTTTTAAGATATCCAAAATGTAAAAACATAAGCATTTGGCACCGCCAAGCTACGCATTTGTGCCTATCAAATAAACGAAATGAATAAAAAAAAAATAAAAAACGTGCGCTTACACATATCAAATACGGTGGTGTATATGAACGAAAGAGAAGCGCTCTCGTTTTGCTTGCCAGAGTGTGAGGAATAATTTCAATTTCTCTTTACTGCACAGAGGATAGGGACATCACTGCTGAGGCATAAATCTAGACAATCGATACTATATAGTAATCAAATAACAACCTTTGTATAGCTGCACTTGGTTGGCTTTGACAGGTTAGTTTTTGTTATATTTTAATTTAAAGACAATTGGAACAGTACAAGACACTATTTGTGTCGATTCTTTTCACTATTGTACAAACTCTTCACTTTTTACTGCATGCGCATTCATCGAACTCTTACCTCCGGACTCTGCTGCTGTTGCTAGTATCACCGTCACTCTCCGTCAGTCATGCACCCAAACCGTCCGAGTAGGTTGAGATACTCCTACGTGTCGAATTAATTTGTAACAACTCGTGGGCCTGTGGCTAGTGTGGCGGCATCGGTACCAAACTGTTGCCGTACAACTGCTTAATTTGCAACAACTCGTGGGCCTGTGGCGGGTGTGGCGGCATCGGTACCAAACTGTAGCCGTACAGCTGCTTCACTTCCTCATGGTGTTATTCGGGTGGATAGATAACTGTTATTTGTGTGAATTCTTCTGGATTTCTTGTCACTTGTCACTAATTTGAGTTCGTTCTAACGTTTACTAGTATACAGTACAGCTGCTTCACTTCCTCATGGTGTTATTCGGTTGGATAGTTAACTGTTATTTGTGTGTCACTAATTTGAGTTCGTTCTAACGATTACTAGTGGGTGTTAGATGTCCATTTTCACTTCATATTTCGTGTTCTTCAGTGGGGTGTTTTTTGACACCACCAGTGGATGGAGCACTTTTATAGGTAGCTTTGGTGGCAAGCTGCTTACGCGGAGCCTTACCTCCAGTAGATTTACGAGCTGTCCGTTTAGTACGGGCTATTGTCTAAGAAATGTGCCGGTGAATTGAAGAACTTTTTGCAAGTTAGTAATCCAATAAATCGAGAGCGACGAAAATTCACTATCACTTGTGCTGCCTTCACTTTACTTTTCACGGTCGCCATTTTGGATACGTGATATTTTAAACTTTTAGCCTGTACCCTTGTTGGCTGTTTAACATAATGTGTTTTATTCCATTTTAAAATCTTACGAGCTAACCTAGCTAACCTGACTTAAACTATTCTATGTACATCAAAATGAGAGGAGTTAGTTACAATTTCAAAGTACATAATTATGTACGGGTAGCGTAAAAAAGGGAAAACAAATCAATGAATAAGTATGGGTGCATTGGTTGCTATCGGTGCTTTTGTTTGGTTACGCAAGGCTGTTTATCTGTCGCCTCAGCATAATAATGACCTAGTGAGAATGTTGCTATAACAAGTGGTGCGACCCAGAATGGTTTAACTGGAATGCGCCCATCTGGTTATGCAAGTTGGATTTGAGAACGATCGTTCAAGTAATTTACGATCTGTGGGAAAATATGAGTGTGGCCTCTTTTCAAGTGGCCTGACTAAAGGATATGTTAAATTTGGTTTTTATGACCTGTGACCTGAGAAGGATTCACATTGGTGCATGTAGGGATTGGTTTTGTGGGAATAATTTGTGATGCTAGAAAGTAAGTCCGTTACAGTACGAATCGTGAAATTCGTTGCATCAGATCTGTTACAACGTGCACAGTCGGCTCAAGAAAAGGTGGCCGGCACCAGCGTCCCTCCGAAGAAGAGTTTTCATTCACGAATAGCAGCGAGTGCAGCTGCTTCCGAAGGCAAGTCATCCGCTCCGTCTTGTCTTGCATGTTCCGAGAGTCACTATCCTTTCCAGTGTCCGGCCTTTGGCAATATGGCCATCAACCAACGTCGTGAGTTAATCTCCCAAAGAAAGTTATGTTCGAAATGCTTCCGCACTGGTCATGCGGCTAGAAGTTGCGGATCAAAGTTCACATGCCGCATCTGTCGAGATCGCCATCGTACGTTGCTACACGATTCCAACTCGTCATCCAAAAGATCTGTTACTCCAGCAGTGACGTCGACCCCTCCAGCCGAGCAACCGAATCCACCCACGTTGCCAAATGTGGGAAATGCAGGACCTGCCACTCTCCAAGTGAGTCTGCCGGTCCACTCCTATTCCAGTAGTTTTGTTGGAAACGGTTACACTCCACGTCGTCGACGATCAAGGGAAAATCTTCGAAGCCAGAGCGTTATTGTATTCCGCCTCTATGTCAAACTTCATGTCGAAGAAACTTGCCAATCTTCTTTCCAATCGTCAATCCAAGGTTGATATCGATGTGGCAGGAATCGGTCAGTCCATGAAAAAACTGAAGCGGACTGTAACTGCCACCGTAAGGTCTCGAATTCCGGCGTTTTCTACGAAGCACGAGTTTTTAGTCATCGATAAACCTACCACCAATCTACCTACAATGCCAGTGCCTACATCATCGTGGAAATTTCCAGATATAAATCTTGCCGATCCGCAGTTTCACACTCCCAGCCAAGTGGACGTCGTTATAGGCGGAGAAACATACTGGGAGCTCCATACTGGCAAAAAGATGTCTCTTGGACCAGGTCAACCACAAGTTATCGAAACCCTTTTCGGTTGTACTGTATCTGGTCCAGCCCCGCACAATTCATCCATTGCATCACCCAGATGTTTTCTGACTGCCACTGACGACCGCCTTGAGGTCGTTCCTCAACGGTTTTGGGAAATGAAAACAATCGTCGATCAACCTACCCATTCAACTACAGAAAAACGATGTGAGGATTGGTACACAGCAACTACAATTCGCGATTCGTCCGGTCGTTACAAAGTTCGCCTGCCCAAGTTGAACGATCCTGAAATCGTTTTAGGCGAATCTAGGGCGATAGCAACACGAAGGTTACTTAGTCTTGAATGTCGATTAGAGAAAGACACCAACGTGAAGTCAGCCTACCATATTTTCATGGACGAATATGAGCGCCTTGGTCACATGAAACGACTGAACGAGCCAAGGAACATTGCTATTTGCCACATCATCCCGTCTTCAAACTTTCCAGCACTAAAACGAAAACGAGGGTGGTGTTCGACGCGTCGTGCAAGACGACATCGGGATTCTCTTTAAACGACTGATTACTAGTCGGCCCAGTTGTTCAGCATGATCTGTTGTCTCTGATTATGCGGTTTTGAATTCGCGCCATCGTCTTAATAGCCGACATTGAAAAAATGTACCGGCGAGTGCTGATCCATCCCGAAGATCAGGCACCCCAAAGAATCCTGTGGCGCACAAATGATACTGATCCCATCGTCACCTACGAACTACAAACAGTCACCTATGGGACAGCATCTGCGCCATACCTAGCAACAAAAACGCTTCAACAGCTATCACACGATGCAGGTTACCGGTTTCCCGTCGCCGCAGAACCCGTTATGGACGACTTCTACGTTGATGATTTTTTGTCTGGAGCAGCTGATGTGAAGGCAGTACAGCGTATTCAACGTGAAGTTTCCTCTATGCTTGACTCAGCCGGTTTTACTTTGAAGAAATGGGCTTCTAACTCCTTTGAAGTCCTTGAAGGGATCCCTGAAGAAGATCGAGCAATTCAACCCTTCTTCGATCTGCAGGACGAGCAGTGTGTCAGCACCTTCGGTTTAATATGGGAACCCAAAACCGACACTTTCCGTTTCAAAGTACAATTGCCTCTGCCCGCTGCCGTCCTGACAAAGCGAAACGTGATGTTATACATAGCTCAAATTTTTGATCCGCTAGGATTGGTGGGTCCCACCGTCATGAAAGCCAAACTTTTTATGCAGTGTTTGTGGGCATTAAAATCGGCCAATAATGAATGTTACGAATGGGATCAACCACTGCCACAAAAACTCCAGAACGAATGGAAACAGTTTCATACCAGGATCGATCCTACTCCGCCGGATTCAAATACCACGCTTCGTTTCCCTAATCAACGCAGTTAGCATCGAGTTCCATTTTTTGCGGATGCGTCAGAAAAAGCATACGGGACATGCTGCTGCATCCGTGCCAAATCGTTGCAACAAGTCCAATCAGATTTTCAGCTGGTGCGCCAACAATGAGATACGGTGGCTCGAACACCAGTTTTTAAGAAAAAATAATGAAAAACTTAAAATTTAACTCTTTTACGAAGTTTTAATAGCTCTTTAGCTCTCATAATCCAAAATTTGTACAAACTAACTCACCTAACTTTTCCACTTGAATCTCCAGAAAAATAAAAAAAATGGTGAAAACAAATTTAAGATAGTTCAGGAGCACTTCAACAGTAGGGAGCGTTTTAGCAAATTCGCTCAGAATAAAAAACTGGCCCTAATACCCTAACTTTTCATTTTAGAAGTGAGCCCGATGACTTTTTTAACATGATGCCATTTTGGGACACCTTAATTGTACAGTTGGCTCATTGTGCCGAGGCAAACTGTTTCACATGGAATTGTCAACAACTTTACTGAATGTTTTGCAGTTTTGATCACCGTTTGTGGATGTTTACATGCTATGATTGATGTGTTTCACCGAAACACATCAATCATAGCATGTAAACAACTTTACTGAATATATAAAGTCTAATACTCCTTTTGATTGATTCTCTTGAAGGAAAATTACAATAAATGCCAGTAATTTAATTATTTATCGCAAAAAAAAAACATTTATTCATACAATCTATACGCGAACTATTCATAGTCGGGAACCATTGGTGGGCAAGTGCACACTAAATGCTTATCTCCATACAGATCATCAATTCTTCCAACGGTAGGCCACACTTTTGTCTCTGGCTTGACGAATGGCTGTAACGAAAAGAGTTATATCAATTCAGAGGTTTCCCATAGACTTGTATGCTTTACCGCTGGAAAAGCTCCAAGCTCTCTATGATAAGGTCGATTCCATTCGGAAGAGATGGTTTGTTTTTGAGTATGTGGGGCCATTTTCAATGGATTAACTCTTATATCTAAGCGTCCTTCCTCGATATCTTGAATTTCTTTGCGGATCGATATCATCGCTTCACAGAAACGGTCTAATTCTTCCTTGTCTTCAGATTCCGTTGGTTCCACCATTAGTGTGCCGGTGACTGGCCATGACATTGTCGGAGCGTGAAAACCATAATCCATAAGCCTTTTAGCAATGTCAACGGCTTCAATATTGGCAGTTTTCTTATAGTCGCGAACATCGATTATAAATTCATGTGCCACGAGACCGGTTTTAGGGTCGGTATACAACGTTTTGTAGTAATTTTCCAATCGTTTTGACATGTAGTTTGCATTTAAAATTGCAACCTGAGTTGCTCGTCGCAATCCTCGGCCGCCCATCAGCTATAAAAAAAATAGTAAAAGAATATTCATTGTATAAGTATTTGAATATGCCGAATATGCTCAATTGTACTAGGTTGGATTAAAAAAATGGAAAAGCGTAAACATACACTTAGTTAACTTTCATGTGGGAGTCATATTGAAAACAAGTCTTATTCGGATGCAGAACAGAGGTGGGAAAGAAAGCCAACTGGTGCATACATGCACATTAGACTGCCCAGGAAAATAATGAATTTTTTAAAACGCAATCGGCCCACCCCTGATTCGATTCCTAGTCCCACCAGGAGAACTTGCACCAAATTTGAAGCAAATCTGACAAGTCTAGCTATCGGACCAACGTGCCTGAAGTTTGTATGGGATTTTTCGATAATTTACATGGAGAAAACCCACTAACTCGCATTTTTTCCGCTAGGTGACAGTGCATGTATCGTATTATCACTGTAAGTGAAAATAAGAAAGATAATTTAATTGCCTACAACTTTGCCAAAGACTGCTAGTGAATCCGGCTTTGTTAAAAGAAGTTATTAAACTTTTAACGAAGTGATGTCTGAGTCAGTTTTGCATGGGGCCTAGCAGTGCATGGTTGTGTATCTGTAATCGATTCCCACAAACTATGCCAGTGGCGTAGCCAGAAATTTGGTTTGGAGGGGATTTTGTCGAAAATCATAGATTTTTCAAAAATGTTGGTGGGTCTATTGATGACATTTAATCTGTAGGCCGCGATCGACTGGGTACTACCGTGATCTGCAGTAATAGCGAAATGGGATGGCGTGGGCGGGCATGGGTGCTATAACCCTACCGTAGGCAGAGTTAAATACCTGTCGCAGGTGTCGGTTATGTTGGGTGGCGGACTACGAGACAGATTAGGTCAAGTTGAACGAGTGGCCCAAAACACCACTTTACTAACAATCAAGGAGAAAAGGATGAGCAGAAAACTCGCAACTTCGAAACCGTAGCATTGGAGGAGCTTTGCTAGACGTGGTAGAAGGTGTGGAAATGCGGGGATCGAGCGACGGCACAAGAGCTGGGCAAAATGCGTCAACGCGTGATCAAGTGCCAGGCGATCAGCGAAAGGATGTGTGTAGTGTGGATCAAAGCTAGGGTTGTGGTACCGGTAATACCGGTACCGAAAATCCCGGGAATATCGACCAATTTTTGGTACCGTAATACCGGTACTGAACAAAAGCCAGTACCGGTATTACGGTACTATACAATTTTTATGACAAATATGTTAACTCTGCAGGGGGACCTGTTTCTTTTTTTTGTTTATTTGTGGCTTTAACCTTTTAGGTCATTCGCCAAGGGGTCTGTTTCAAAATATCGGTCTGCAAGATAACGTTTAATTATATAAATTTGTCTTCTAGATAAATCGTTGAGATAACACCTTTGTGTGGGAATGAGGTGGGGCCATCATCATAATAATTCTAGACGTTAAAGTTTTATTAGCGACATTTTGATTGGTTGCCATTATTCACTGGGTGCTCTTAAACCGTTATCTATAAAAGAACGAACAGCGATTTAGTAGCTAACAGTTTTAGACTTGATGAACTGCTTCAAATGGGGCGAATTGTAATCATTGCCCGATCAGAAACACATAACAAAAATATTTCAAAAACATATCTCGCGTTGTCACTTGTTATAATTTTCTGTTATTTTAACTACTAACGAGACCTAATTTATAACACAATTTGTTTTGAAAATTGCATTCTGTTATAAACTTGTTATTTCATTCTGATCGGGTGGTGACCGGAAAATTCAGCAAAACTCCATAGTTTACAGGAAAGCAAGGAGCCTCATCAGTTTGAGCATTCAATATCAGTTTGAAGCTTTTTTCGAATTTTTTAAAAAAATATTTGGGTACCGGTACTTTACCGGTACTCAAATATTTTTTTTAATTTTTTTAAGATTCCGGATCAATCTAAGACTCATGAAAAAATAGGACAGTTGAACCACTGCCAATGATCAACTGTAATGTGAGCTACTCAAACACAGAGTAAAGGAATTGGCTAGAGCACTCCACTGGGTGCTTTTAAAGATCTGGAAGAAGGAGATTTCACCGAAATATAGGAGGTAGGGACTAGTATGTCCCATCTATAAAATGGTGTTAGGCGGGATTTTTGCAACTAATTACCGATTAATCACATTACTGAACTGCCCTTGTATGCAAAGGTGACGTAAACGCCATCCAGTATATTTTTCAGGAAATGAATTTTCAAATTTTGCCTGGTGCGGGTAAAAGCATGCTTTCGCCACTTTGTTTTTCGCATTTCAACAGGTTATTTTTTATTTCTATTTAAAGTCGTTTGCACTGAAAGAATTTTCGTAGTGAACTTAAAAATACGAAAAAGTTAAATTTGACCAAAGTGGCGTTGAAGTCACTTTTGCGTACTAGGATAGTAAACGTCATCTACAAGGTGTTCTCCCAAATTCTTTGTTGCCGCCTATAACCGTTAGTAAGGGAATTCGTAGTACTATGCACAAATATGGGTTCAATTCATATCTTCAACCAAGCTAATTGCAATAACATTCTTGAAAACTTTGCTGAAGACACTAAGTCTCGCACTAAATTTGATTGGAATTAGTAATGCATCCAACTGGAAAAATTAATCAACAAAATTATGCTACTAAATACTAAACCTCCAAAAGCTGATGGTTTCCAAATTATGGAATCTTGGCGCCATTCAATTCGATACCCAAATGTACATCATAAATAGCGAAAAACGTGACAAATCTTCATTTTTTTTATTACCAATCTTAGCTAGTGGCACTTTATAGAAGTGATAATCCAAAAAAATCAAATGTACATGAAAACCGATTCTGACCTGTTAGAGACAAACGTAAAACGCCATTTTTCATCAGTTTTTATGTAGGCGTTTTCGTTTAACTATTTTGCTTGATAATTACATGATTTATCAACCATAGAATCTTCACTGAAATATTAGTTACAAGATCTCATTCTCACAATTTACAAAAAGTCCCCATAACGTTTAAAACATTGGGTTCTCAATGTAATGAACAGATAATAAACTTCCAAAATTATTTGAATATTTAAATAAACTAGTCAGCATCAAACTTTTCTTCAATTCCAATATTTTGGTTTGGAGGGGGTTTTAACCCCCAAAACCCCCCCTTGGCTACGCCACTGAACTATGCATTTTTGTGAAATAATCGATAGGTTTAGCCTAATAGTATGTTCAGAAGAATTATAAGACATAATACGAGTTATGTTTTGGTTGAAAAATTTTAGTTCCAACTATGACCGCATAGACGGCGCCAACACTAACTTTTCATAGAAGAGAGATAGACTATCAAGATGTTCGAAAGAATTATTGGAAAATATCTGTTCTACAACTTTGTGGAAGACACCTAATTTCTATCTCTTTCCGTTGAAAAGTTAGTGTTGGCGCCCTCTACGTGGTGAAATGTGGAACTAAAACGTTGTATCAAAAACATGGCTCGTATCCCGAGCAAATACTCATGGGTTCAAACACCACACAGCCCCTTGAAAAAACCTTAAACATGGTCCGTGACAAAATTCACAACCATCAAGACACCATGAAATGGTCTCAATAACCCATAAATACGCCAACATATGGTATTTTATATGGGATCTACCGGACCATGGTGATGGTGTTTTCATGGTTTGAACCCATTTCAAACACCCATGTCAAGCCCCATGACCATAGGGGTATTATGGGCTTTTCGTTTGCTCGGGATTATTTACTACAATTCTTCTGAATATATCATAGAGCTAAATCTTACGGTTATTTCACAAAAATGTTTAGTTCGCGCAAATCGAGTACTGATACACAACCATGCACTGCTAGCCGAATTCACTAGCAGTCTTCGGCAAAGTTGTAGACAATCAAATTATCTTACTTATTTTCACTTACAGTGATAATGCGAAACATACCGTGCGACCTAGCGGCAAAAATGCGAGCTAGTGGGTTTTCTCTATGTAAATTGTCGAAAAATCCCATACAAACTTCAGACAAATTCGTCAAATTTGGTGCAAGTACTCCTGGTGGGACTAGGAATCGAATCAGGGGTGGGCCAATAGGGGTCATTTTTTTCCTGTCACTCTAATGCACATGCATCGGTACGTTTAGCAAAATTTCAACGCGCGTAAATGAGTGATGCACACCGTGTGCGGTTTTGATTTTGTTCACACGGCAAACCAAAAAAACCAAAACCTCAACCGAGTCTCGGTTTCAAAATCACCAGTATCGTTTACACATGTGCACGAGTTTCAACTCGTATTGACAAAATCACAACAGCAGTGACGGTTCAACTTTATAAAACTTAAATTTATTTTTTCAGACTAACCCAAATGAACCTCGAACACCATGTTCGCTCTGGTTCTGTGCGCATCTTAAACACACATTTCGTGTGCAAGCTCGAACACGCTGATGCGTAGGGGAGACCAGAGCGAGTTGGCGGCGTTTTTAGTTTCCATGTTTTACCATTTTGAGATAAGTAGATCGTGCAAAATAGAACACGTTTCATAAAAAACAGACTGTTGACCGTCTCTGAATTTTACTAAAGTATTTGTTGCATTATCTTTGTTTGAACAGGCAAAAGTACGTGACGCGGAAATCCCGCCAATTTACCCCAGCCCCAGGGTAAGTTGGCGATTTGTATGTGTTCACCAGAAAATAAGCAATCGAATTAAAATTTAATTATTTCTAGGGTCCATAAACCCGCGCTGAATGTCTTTTCAATAAAATTGAATCTTAACCAATATCTGCACTATATTTCAGTTTCTATACCAAGGCCGTTTAACTTCAACGCATACTTCATATTCCAACGCAGATTTTCGATATTCTTCAGGCGTATTTAAAAAAACAACTTTGTTTGTGGATAGGTGCAATATCTATACGTATGCTGAAAGCTCTTTTCACGCACTGTCGAAAAATATAATCATTCGTGGGAAAGATTTAAAATCACCTTGAACAGCACTGGTAGAGTTGCACTCTGACCCGACGAGGAAACAGGTGTGTCTTCGCTGATTTCATTGCGGCCTCACAAAGACCGACAAAGTGTGGTGCTCGAAGTGGGATTTCTATCGAATTTCGTTGACGGAGCACCAGTCGAAGATCTGATTCCGATCAGACTCATCGACCTTCAGCATGCGGTAGATGCGGTGCTAGTTTTTATAAACTGCGAAGTAAGTCCTTCGGCGGCCGGCAAAAGTTCATGCTCGAACATTTTGGTCCTTCGAGCCGAATAGAAGGCAATTCAAACCTCAAGTGCGTTGTGCGGTAGTGAACAAATCGCGAAAAGGTATCGCTTGGGTAAGGTAGCCATTGCGTGGCTGAAAAAGATCGCCATCGCGTTTGCGATTTGGCAGGTGCACTGTAGAGAAAGTGGATTTTTCGGGCAAACGCGATCGCGCGGTTGGATTCACGATTCGCGCAGAATTAAAGACGCAAGTGGAAAAGCCGAAACACGACGGCAAGTGATTAATATTGTGTTGGGGAAGGGTTTGCGCTATCGCGATTACTGTCGCGTGTGAAGCGCTTGGATTGTGGCCATTTTCAAGTGGGCCATTGTGACTGGTGGCTATTCAACGGAACTGGAGGTAGTTGAACCTCAATAGCCGCGTCTGCAGTGCCATTTTGGACGCTAAGTGAGCGTCGCTTGGGTAGCTGTTGTTGACATCAAAGGTACTGGTGATTACTGTCGCTGCCTTGTCAACCAGCAACGACTTCGATTCCGGACTGGAATCTTCAGCGAGTTTGTTCCAATCTTCCACCACATGTGGCTTGTAGTACCATTTCTTTAACCCTTTCATGCCCAACTTTTTTCTAATGCATGTAGGGTTTCAAAACTATTTTTCCTTGAAAACGGTGAGATCAAGAAACATGAAAAGCCTATTTTCATAAAGATAGGTGCTTCCATGGCAGTGCTAGAACCTGGTCAATTTTTACCTTCTAATACTCAATACAATTGTCCTAGAATAATTACAACAGTCTAATTACGTGGAAAACGTAGCCAACGACAGTCTAAATTGATAAGTTTTATCAGTTTTCAATAAAAGCACCATAACAAAGACATGAAAAAATCTTTTTCCGTCGTCAACGTAAACTATCCCTGGCAGCACTGCTCCATCGGAAACCAATCAGACTAATTGCAATAACTTCAGTTCTAGAGCTGATCCTTGCAACTGTTAATACTCAAATTAAAAACAATAACCACATTAATGAGCCTTAAATATTTTTGTGAGCAGTTCTCGTCACAATCAAAAGTTATAGCTGTTTAAAAACGTTCTTGTCCACAAACAACATGGGCATGAATGGGTTAATTTATAAGAAAGTGGGTGACCATCAGTCATTGTGGTCCGCGAATCGAGTGGAAAATTGTTTCGCGCCCTAGATTTGCGATACCGCGTAGAAGTGGGTTAGTTCGCGGCGGGAAGGACCAATCGTTCGATAATAAAACTATCCTTTTTCGGTTCGGTTTCGCGTAGAAGCGGTTAGTTTGCGTCGTGTAGGAGTCCGTTATCGATTTAACTGCCGTATCCATTTGTAGTACGTTGTGATGCCGCCCAAAGAGGAGAATGTGTAGTGAGCCTGGCTAGTCCAGCGTGGCGATGCGTTGGAGAAGTTCATCCTGCGGTACGATGCTTCACGTGTTGCTTGTCAGTTGAGTGTTTGTGTAGAGCCGCTGGATAGAGCTTATGCGCAGTTCATAGAGGCGCAGGATGCTATTGAGAGACTGGACAAAGAGGAATTTCTGGTGTCACACCGAGATTTGATGGCGATTTTTCACGTTGGTTGTCATTTTGAGACACCTTTACGTCCATGGTTCATTCCAATGGGGACATAGCAACTGTCACCAAGCTTCAATACCTTCTACAATTGCTTGAAGAGGACGCAAAGAAGCCGTTCGAGCCAGTTGACGTCGAGGCCGACAACTATGCGACAACATGGGAAGCTCTTCACAAAAGGTACGGCAATCGCCGTACCTCTTGTGTAGAGGTCAGTTGTTTAGGACACTCTACGAGCTGCCAGCGGGGAAGCAGGAGCCTGCTAAGCTCATCCACAGTCTGGTCGACGATTTCCAGCGCCATGCACGCGCGTTGGCGAAATTGGATGAACCTATGGAGCATTGCGATACGCCACTGGTAAACATGATGTCGTATAAGCTCACACAGCAAAAAAATCATGTAACTTTACGTCTTGCCAGATGCACACAAAAGGAGCGTCCCAATTCACATAAATTTACATTTTATTACATGTAAAAATGTGAGATGTTCAGCTTTTTCTAGGTCATTCAGTCTGATTTTTACATCAAAAGAGTCACAATATTCAATTTTAAATATCATAGCATGTAAAATCCTATTATCGGACAGAAAAATACATCGCTTCGTTGTTTACGTCAAATGTAATTTTCATTTTTTCTAAGAGTGCTGGACCAATCCATATTGCTAGCATGGGAGGAGAAAACGAGCAGCCAGAACGATGTCAAGTACGAGGAACTGGTTGAGTTCCTGTACCAGCGGGTATGCGTTCTCAATTTAGTCGGACGAGATACGCAGTAACCGGCACCTCCAAAAGTGGGTGGCTCCCCGAGTTGGAAGGGCATGAAGGTGAAGTTCGCAGCTAACGCAACTGCTACGCCCAACAAAGATTCTTCATGCTTGTTAGCATGTTCAGACAGCCACTCCCTCCGCAACTGCCCAGTGTTCCTAGGAAAGGATGTCAGCCAGCGATGAGAGCTGGTTTCGCAAAAACGGTTGTGTTGGAACTGTCTGAGCTTTGGTCACCCAGCCAGGAAGTATGTATCGAAGTTTACGTGTCGTACGTTCCACTAAAGGGATCATTCCCTATTACACGATTCGTATCCATCCAGGGTGTCGTCGAGTCCTACCATTACGGGATCATCACAACAATCTTCACCGGTTCAACAGCCGCTTTCGTTCAGTTCGGATTCTGCTCCACCGCAGGTCAGCATGGCGGTTCAAACCTCATGCAGTATGGTTCTACGCAAAACGGTTGTTCTCAACATTGTTGATAATCATGGCAAGGAATACAAGGCTCGTGCTCTACTCGACTCGGTGTCAATGTCCAACTTCATCTCTGATCAGTTAGCCAAGGTTCTCCTCAGCCATCGCACCACGGTGCACAATGGCTGAATCGCAGGAATCGGTCTCTCAACGCAAATGATGAAAAATGTCATCACCGTTTCCATTGAATCGAGAACTCAGCCATTCTCCACAAAATTCGAGTTTCTCATTCTGAAGCAGCCATCCGCACAGCTGCCGTCCATGCCGGTCGATACGTCGGCGTGAAAATTCCCGCAGGTTGAATTTGCAGATTCAGAGTTCCATGTCCCAGGAAGGATTGACCTCGTCATCGGAAGTGAGGCCTTCTGGGAACTTCACACCAGTAGGAAGATCTCGCTCGATAATAGTCTTCCGTGGGTAGTCGAAACGCCTTTCGGATGGACTGTTTCTGGTTCCGTGTCCAATGGATCTACCCGCATTCCCCGGATCAGTAATCTCTCCATTACCAATGAAGATTTGGAATTTGCACTTCAAAAGTTTTGGGAGTTAGAAGCGATTTCACTTGTCCCGCACACTCTCACGAAGAAAACCGTTGTGAAAAGTTGTACACCAGTACAGTCAAGCGTGATTCAACTGGAAGGTATGTCGTACGTCTTACTCGCACCGAAGATACAAAAGTTTTCCTGGGGTCCTCCAGAGCCATCGCAGAACGCCGTTTTCATAGCCTGGAGCGCCGTTTGCAACGAGATCCTGCAATCAAGAAATCGTATCATCGCTTCATGGACGAGTACCTACAACTCGGTCACATGAGGAGCCTCGACGAGCCCGTAGATGACGCGAAGGCTCACTGTTATCTCCTACATCATCCTGTTTTCAAGGAGTCGAGCACCACGACGAAGGTTAGGGTTGTTTTCGACGCGACGTGCAAGATTAAGATATTCGCTGAACGACACGCTTTTGGTCAGACCCGTAGTTCAGCAATATCTCTCCATCGTGATGAGATTTCAGACGCATCACATCGCTCTGGTTGCGGACATTGATAAGATCTACTGGCAAGTATTACTGCATTCTGATGATCAGCCGTTTCAGCGAATTCTTTGACGTACAGGCCCGGACGAACCAATCGCTACGTATGAACTGCAGACAGAAACGTACGGAACAGCAAGCGCTCCTTACATAGCTACTCGTCCTCTGCAGCATATTGGATAGAATAGCAGGCAGTCGTATCCAATCGCTAGTGGGCCAGTTACGGAAGACTTCTACGTTGATGATTCTCTTTCTGGGGCGCCGGACGTAGAATCCGCCATCAAGCTGCGTCGTGAGGCATCGGCAATGCTAGCTTCCGCTTGATTACCGCTCCAGGAATGGACATCGAATATTCCTGAAGTTCTTGAGGACGTACCACCTAATGATCTGGCAATTCTGCCGTTCCACAATCTTCAGGATGACCAGGCCGTCTCCACGCTCGGCCTCATTTGGAAACCGAAGATGGACACACTACGGTTCAAGGTCCAGTTACCACTAGCCGCATCCGTCCTTCCGAAACGCAAGGCGTCGTACATCGATCCACTCGAACTCGTGGGTTCAACGATCACTAAGGCCAAACCCTTCATGCAGCGACTTTGAGCTCTGAAGCAGAATGGCGAAGGATGTGAATGGGACACATTGCTTCCGTCAACACTCCAAGAAGAATGGAAACTGTTCCATGAGACACTCCACCTGTTAAGTGAAGTTCGCGTACCCCGCTTCATTTTGATGCCCGACACCGTCAGCATCCAGCTTCACTTCTTCTGCGATGCGTCTGAGCGCGCATATGGAACATGCTGTTATGTCCGAACCGAAGCACATGTCATAGTTTCGGTCCAGTTGTTGGCATCCAAATCCAAGGTAGCTCCGCTTTCCACTCGCCATACAATCGCCAGACTGTAACTTTGTGCTGCGCTTTTGTCGACCCAGCTGTACAAGAAGCGGAACGCAACGCTGAAGCTTCCTGCAACTGTTCATTTCTGGACAGATTCCATTACTGTACTCCAATGGCTTTGCGGGAACCCGAGTCATTGCAAGACTTTCATCGCAAACCGGGTCTCGCAGATACAGCTTTCAACCGATCTCAACCACTGGAAGAATGTTCCTGGAGTTGACAACCCTACTGACAACATTTTCCGAGAATTGAATCCTACCGACATCCTCGACTGTACACGATGGTGGACTGGAACACCGTGGCTATCAAGGTCTCCGGATTTTTGGCCAAATTCAACGTTATCCGCAGCAGAAATTCCTAAAGTATCCGCCGAAGGACGCAAGACACTACTAGTCGCCATGACCACGACACAGCTGAGTTTCTGTACCGATTTATTCGCTCGCTACTTCAACTTCTCCAAGCTGCGCCGAGTGACAGCGTTCATTCAGCGCTATCTGCATGTAGTTCGCGAACGAGCCTAGCAACGTCGTTCGGAAAGGAGAAGTACAAGCCACTCGTTATCCCGAGCATTATCCCGCACCCAGTCCATCCGATTACCGCACAAGAGCTCCAACACGCCGAACTTTCGCTCTGTCATCTCGCGCAGGGTGAACTCTTCGCAGAGGAGATTTCCGATTTTGCTAGTGGCGAACGTGACAAAAGAGCTTCTACGCTGAAGTGGTTGAACCCGTTCGTCGATCCCGATGGCTCCGTACGTGTCGGTAGCCAGCTTCACAATGCCGCGCTGGCCGATTGTTCTCTCTGCCAAGCATCCGCTCATTGTTCTGTTGGCTAGTTTTTATCATTTGAAGCTACTGCACGCAGGCCCTCAACTCTTGCTAGCCATTCTCCACCAAATGTTTTGCATTCTGGGCGGACGAAATCTCGTGAAATCGGTCTTTCACCGTTGCCACACTTGCTTCCGTAGCAAGCCCACACTAGTCCAACAGAGCACAGCAGATCTTCCGGCATCCAGAGTGTCTCCAACCCGACCGTTTTCCATCAGCGGAGTCGACTATTGCGGACTGTTCTCTTTGAAGTCCACCGTCCGTATCCGTGGCCCAACGATGATGTACGTAGCCATATTCGTCTCCTTCTCTACAAAAGCAGTTCATATCGAGCTAGTGAGCGACCTGTCAACTCCAGTGTTCTTCGCTGCACTCCGTCGTCTGGTCGCCCGCAAAGGAAAGGGTCTACCGTTGGCTTTCTTTTCTGCACAAGGAACAAACGCACATAACGACCTTCTACACTGCAAACAGTGTTTTCCCCGTTCGTTCAAACGATAATCGCGATTGTAATATTAAACCGGCCAAATTGAAGCCGGCGAAGAACAATAATTGGCCGCGGATTAGTATTTTTCCGTGCGCGCTTGTGTGTTGCTAGTTTAGAAAACTAGCGAAGAAAGTCCTTCGGTGACTTGCAAAAGTTCATGACTGAACAAGCACAAAATGTTTAAAATTAAGAAAATTTACTTAGTGTGCTCGAAAACACATTATAGCGCATAACTTATACAAAACAAAAGATTATGCAACAGAAAAAACATTGGACAATCTATTTCACACTACTTGAGGTATACACCGAGAAACACTGTCGTAGGTCTAATAGAAATGGAGAAAAAGGGACTCCGCCAACTTTCCCCAACCTCCAGCTAGCCCCAGGCTCCCCCACAAAACATGTTCTTGATACTAGTTTTCTCTTTCATTCATCATCACTAGCGTTTACTCATTCTGTTTTGTGTATCTTTCTTGTGTTACTATGTTTTAATTGCAACAAGGTTCTACTGTATCGTTTTTGTTGGCTATTTTCGGTAAATTTAAGGCTGAGAGAAACGAAAACAATGAAATTGAAAGACGGGTAGGTATTCTAGAGCGAATCAGTTACAAACTTAGAACGGAAAACTAGGACTAGGCAGACTCATATGGAAATGATCTAAAGGAAATCTGGTGAATCCTTGCCTTCTGCTAAGGAGGAGTTTGGCATTGCACCAAAGTCTACCGCATGGTCATTGATAGAACATAACTCATCATCATGTTTTACCGCCGATGCTGGCCTTTCGATCATGTCCAGATGAG
The DNA here is from genome assembly GCF_030247195.1 of Topomyia yanbarensis. Taxonomy (NCBI): domain Eukaryota; kingdom Metazoa; phylum Arthropoda; class Insecta; order Diptera; family Culicidae; genus Topomyia; species Topomyia yanbarensis. The sequence goes on along the minus strand of NC_080670.1, from coordinate 83,621,854 downwards.
CCTGCCTAGTTCTAATTTTCCGTTCTAAGTTCATAACTGATTCGCTCTAGAATACCTATCCGTCTGTCAATTTCATTGGTTTCGCTTCTCTTAGTTTTGAATTTGCCGAAAATAGCCAACAAAATCGATACACTATCTTTCTTGTGTATGCACACGATGTTTAAAGTGTGTACATTGTTCGCTTGGGTTCGGTGTTCGAGACAAACCACAGCTGTAAACGTGTCGAAACTCATGAGAAGACTGGTTTTTTTTTCTGTGCACGGTGCTTCGGTTGAAAGAAGAGGCAGTAAATTCTTGTGCAAACTTGCGGAATAAACAAGTGAATTGAATGAATTATTGGCTCACAATGGATGGGGCAATATCGAAATGTTTAGTTCCGGGAAGTTCCATAATTAATGTTCGCCGCCATACTAAACACCAAGATGGCGATAACAAATTCAAAATGGCGACCTTGTCTTGGCAATTAAACGTATGAAGCCAAGATATTTGGCCATTTTTGGTTTCGGTAAGCTTCGGAAAAAATGGTGGACAACGATAATCTTTGTGTGACAAAGAACCATCTGAACCGAAGCAAATATAATATTTTGTATGGGAAGATGTTCGGAAGTCTAACATTAATATCCGCTGCTGTACAAAGATTAAATACGGTGAACCTTATTCAAAGATGGTGTGCTTTTATGACTATTTGACATTTGAAGCAATGCAATGTTTTTTTGCATTTCTTCTATAAAAAGGTTATGCAATCACTCTGAACATCGTCAAACTAATCCCGGCCTGGACGGCCGTCTGTCATATACCATTCGACTCAGTTAGTTGAATTCGGCAAATGTCTGTGCGTGTGTGCGTATGTGTGTGTGCGTATGTGACTAATGTATGTGTATGTATGTATGTGACTAAAAATAAGCACATCGGTTACTCAGGAATGGCTGAACCGATTTCATCAAACTTAGTCTCAAATGAAAGCAAATTCACATTTTTGCTTTTTTCCTATAGAAAGCTTATGCAATCAGTCTGAACATCGTCAACTTAATCACAGCCCGGAGGGCCGTCTGTCATATACCGTTCGACTCAGTTCGACCATTTCAAAAATACCCATATTGATTGGTTTACAGCTAAACCGGAAGTCGCTATCTTTGATTTCAAAATGGCGTCAATTATCAATTTCTGGCACCTACTATTCAAGACCATTCCGAAAATATCCATATTGATTGAGTTATAGCGAATTTCGCTAAACCGGAAGTCGCCATCTTTGATTTCAAAATGACGTCAAAAATCAATTTCTAGCACCTACTCTTCAAGACCAATCCGAAAATACCCATATTGATTGGGTTATATTGATTTCACTAAACCGGAAGTCGCCATCTTGGATTTGAAAATGGGGTCAAAAATCAATTTCTGGCATTTACTCTTCAAGACCTTTCCGAAAATATTGATTGAGTTATAGCTAATTTCGCTAAACCGGAAGTCGCCATCTTTGATTTCAAAATGGCGTCAAAAATCAATTTCTAGCACCTACTCTTCAAGACCAATCCGAAAATACCCATATTGATTGGGTTATATTGATTACACTAAACCGGAAGTCGCCATCTTGGATTTTGAAATTAGGGGTCAAAAATCAATTTCTGGCATTTACTCTTCAAGACCTTTCCGAAAATACCCATATTGATTGAGTTATAGCTAGTTTCGCTAAACCGGAAGTCGCCATCTTTGATTTCAAAATGGTTTCAAAAATCAATTTCTTGAACCTACTCTTCAAGACCATTTCGAAAATATCCATATTGATTGAGTTGTAGCGAATTTCGCTAAACTGGAAGTCGCCATCTTTAATTTCAAAATGGCGTCAAAAATCAATTTCTAGCACCTACTCTTCAAGACCAATCCGAAAATACCCATATTGATTGGGTTATATTGATTTCACTAAACCGGAAGTCGCCATCTTGGATTTCAAAATGGGGTCAAAAATCAATTTCTGGCATTTACTCTTCAAGACCTTTCCGAAAATACCCATATTGATTGAGTTATAGCTAATTTCGCTAAACCGGAAGTCGCCATCTTTGATTTTAAAATGGTTTCAAAAATCAATTTCTTGAACCTACTCTTCAAGACCATTTCGAAAATATCCATATTGATTGAGTTGTAGCGAATTTCGCTAAACTGGAAGTCGCCATCTTTAATTTCAAAATGGCGTCAAAAATCAATTTTTGGCACCTACTATTCAAGACCATTCCGAAAATACCCATATTGATTAGGTTATATCGATTTCACTAAACCGGATGTCGCCATCTTGGATTTCAAAATGGCGTCAAAAATCAATTTCTGGTACCTACTCTTCAAGACCATTCCGAAAATACCCATATTGTTGGGGTGTGGGCCAAAAGGAGTCTTGCAGGCCCGTCTCTTTCATCTTTCCGAAAATCTTCTAAGTCTTGCATTCAAAAGTACTTAGAATATTTTTTTGCAAAAATCGTGTTAATTGCGAAATCCGCGCGAAATAAAAACTGCCAAAATTCTTCTAAGTTCTTTGCATTTAAAAGGACTTAGAAAAAATTTTCAGAAAAAAGTCTAAGTCTTTCGCATTTAAAGGCAGAATATTTTTGCAAAAACCGCATTAATTGCGAAATCCGTGCAAAAAAAACTTCCAAAAAGCCTTTTTCTGAGTTTTTTACGCGGATTTTCCAATTAACGCGGTTCTTTTTACACGGATTTTCCAATAAACGTGGTTTTTTACGCGGATTTTCAAATTAACGTGGTTTTTTTACGCGGTACGTATCCCCCGCGTAAAAAACCCGGGTGTATACCATTTTTGTTCGGAGAAGATTTCTATAGCTCAAAAACAGTTGTTCGCTGTCATTTTAACCACTATGGTAAAAGCAATGTAAATAAATTTGAAAAGCCAAATGTTCACTTGACTGTTTTGGAGGTATTTCTACTATCTAAAATACACTTTTGCACATAAAATATTTAAAATAATCCATAAAGAATTGTAAAACGATCCATGAAAAAGTTGTCCATGTTCCATAAAACAAAACTGAAAATCCATAAAACATGGTGAATGATCCATAAAAAAGGGCGATTTGATCCATAGATTATGTAAAATTGAACCATAGAATGGTCGCAAAAGAGCACTAAAATAGTAATAAAGAGCAATTAAAATCAACCAATGCCCCATAACAATATTGGAAATATTCCATAAACATTGATCTATAGAATATTAACAATGTACATTAAAACACGTTGATATGATCCATAATATCGACAAAAATGTTCCACGGTATTACAAAATGGAGCAATAAAATGTTAGAAAAAGTTTTATAAATTTGATGAAAATGTTTGCTAAATAATTTTTCTTGGTCCATAGAAGATGTAAAAATGAACATTAGAAATGCTATGTATTGATTCATATATCGAACGTTAAATTATGGTTCATGGATATTTATAAAACGATCCATAAGAAAAGAAAATGTAAAACGATCCATTAATATGTGCTTATGCACCAGAAAAATTAAATTCAATGAATTCATGCGAAATTTTTGCTATTCGAACTAATTATAAAGTATATTACATTTGGTTGAAATTCCAAACTACAACAAACAATGCATACATTACAGTTAGAAAACTTAAACTTCCGTATCCCACTAGTCAGATAAGTGACCTTCGCTAACCTGAAATTATTGTGGCATCTATTTTAACCTAAATACACCGAATCCGAGAGCGGAAATGTAAAATTATTAACCAAGTACACTCCAAAAAAATCTGAATTTTATCGTTGACGTAATTGCAACCATGACACAATTCAGCGAACCGTAATTTACGAAATGACGGAACATCACCGTGTTTCGTTTAATTTTACATGAAACATATACTTTACATGCGCAATGACATAAAATTACACTTCCTACCATTCAGAACAAACGCCGTATATGGAGTAAAATTACATGAT
>NC_080670.1:83587914-83612914 GCF_030247195.1 Topomyia yanbarensis | reverse complement strand
CCCCGAGATATTTAAATGTGAAAACCTGGTTGATCGTTGCACCCATTAATAAAAGCTGGAGTTGCGCCGGCTCACGCTTCCTAGAAAAAACAACCAACTCAGTTTTCTCCGTGGAGAACTCAATACCCAGCTGAAGAGCCCAAGCAGACAAATTGTCCAAGGTATTTTGTAATGGTCCTTGCAAGTCGGCAGCTTTGGGCCCTGTAACAGAGACCACCCCGTCGTCTGCAAGTTGCCTTAGCGTGCATGAATTGGTAAGACAATCGTCAATGTCATTCACGTAAAAATTGTAGAGCAGGGGACTTAGACATGAGCCCTGGGGAAGACCCATGTAGCTAAATCGCGATGTTGTTAAATCGCCATGCGAAAAGTGCATGTGCTTTTCAGACAACAGGTTTAGCAAAAAGTTATTTAAAATTGATGAAAGACCATGCTGGTGCAGCTTCTCTGACAGAATGTTGATAGAAACTGAGTCAAAAGCCCCCTTAATATCCAAGAAGACTGATGCCATCTGCTCTTTGTTAGCATAGGCCATATGGATTTCTGTAGAAAGCAACGCAAGGCAATCGTTCGTCCCTTTGCCTTTGCGGAAGCCAAATTGTGTATCTGACAGTAAGCCATTTGCTTCAACCCAATTGTCGAGGCGAAACAAGATCATTTTCTCGAACAACTTCCGAATACAGGACAGCATTGCAATCGGCCGATACGAGTTGTGGTCGGAGGCTGGTTTTCCTGGTTTTTGGATGGCGATGACCTTCACTTCCCTCCATTCATAAGGGACAATGTTACCCTCAAGAAACTTGTTAAATAAATTCACCAAGCGCCTTTTTGCAGTGTCAGGCAGATTCTTCAGCAAGTTGAATTTGATTCTGTCTAACCCTGGTGCGTTATTGTTGCACGATAAGAGAGCAAGTGAGAACTCCACCATCGAAAACGGTGTTTCGTTCGCGGTATCGTGAGGAGACGCGGCGCGGCACGTTTTCTGTACCGGGACAGAGTCCGGACAGATCTTCTTGGCGAAAGCGAAATTCCAACGGTTTGAATATTCCACGTTCTCGTTGGTACTATTACGGTTACGCATACGTCGAGCCGTACTCCAAAGAGTGCTCATCGCTGTTTCTCTCGTTAACCCGTCGACGAACCGGCGCCAATAACTGCGTTTTTTGGCTTTCATTAGACTCTTCATTCGCCTTTCTAACGACGCGTACTGTTGATAGCTAGCGAGTAACCCGTCTTCCCGGAAGGCCTTATACGCAGTGGACTTTTCCGCGTACAGCTCTGAGCACTCTTTATCCCACCACAGGGTGGGAGACCGTCCATGGGTATTCGCGCTGGGTACTGGTTTAGACTGAGCTTAATTCTCACTGTCGAGAATCAAGCCAGCCAAAAACCTGTACTCTTCCTCCGGAGGAAGTTCTTGAGTGGGTTCGATTTTAACGGATATCGCGGTCGCGTAACTCTTCCAATCAATGTTCCGTGTGAGGTCATACGAGACATTGATTGTTTCCGATGGTCTTGAACCGTTAGCAATTGAAATCACGATAGGCAAATGATCGCTACCATGGGGATCAGGGATCACCTTCCACATGCAATCTAACTGTAGCGATGTCGAGCAAAGCGACAAATCCAACGCGCTTGCGCGTGCTGGTGGTGTAGGAATCCGCGTCATTTCTCCCGTGTTTAAGATGGTCATGTTGAAATTATCGCAAAGATCTTGGATTAATGTTGATCTATTATCATCATGAAGACAACCCCATACCGTACCGTGCGAGTTAAAGTCTCCCAGAACTAGCCGCGGTGCCGGTAAGGATTCCGTGATATTACAAAGCGTTCGGTGCCCTACCGAGGCTCTAGGAGGAATGTAGATGGATTAAAACTTGACAAGCGACAATTTCAATGCCTGGTGTCGAAGGGAGGTTAATTCGGTTGAAAGAATAGCACTTTTTGATCCCCAAAAGTACTCCTCCATAGGGGTTTTCTCGATCCAGACGAATTATATTAAAGTCGTGGAGGTTGAGATTTATATCGGAAGTTAACCAAGTTTCGCATAATGCGAAAGCATCACATTTTAAACTATTTAGTAAAAATTTAAAGGAATCGATTTTCGGGAGGATACTTCTGCTGTTCCACTGTAGAACAGTGATCGAATCGGTGACCTCGTTGGCTGACTTAGCCATCGAAGGATACGATCGCTGCAAGGAGGGGCCATTTAGTAGTCAACTGCTTCAAAAATGTTTGCACTATAGGGAGAAAACGTATCAGAAGGCTTTTAAGAGGATCAGTAACATTGAAAGCTGTGAAAATTAAGTCCACTATGTCAGAAAATTTCATTAGTCCGCTACTGGACTGAGTATCTGTTTGAAAAAAGGGGACACTTGGGGTTTTTGATGTCTCTGGAAGTGGTGGGTACTCCTTGTTAGAATTAATATTTCCAAGTCCTGGAGCAAATTGCTTCGGCTTTTGTGCATCACTTCCGTTGGATTTATTGATTGTAGTTGGCGCACTCTGAGTGGACGACACCTTGGCACCCTTACGAGGCAATGTAGGGGAGGCTGGATTTCTCCTCTTCCTGGATTCCCCTGGGTTAACCAAAGATGTTCCCTCTCGTGGGTCGTCAGATTCTTGCTCAACGTTAGACAAACCAGCATAGGGATTTTCGGACAGGACAGATGGCGAAGCATTCTTTAGCATTTCTGCATAAGAACGCCTTGAACGTTCCTTAAGGGAGCGCTTAATTTTATCCCCGCGCTGCTTGTACGCAGGACATGATTTAAGAGCATGTGAAGGGCCCCCGCAGCAAATACACTTTTCAGTTTCTTTGTCGCAAGAGTCATCCTCATGCTCTCCTTAGCATTTGCCGCATCGTTTCTTATTTCCACAATATGTGGCTGTGTGGCCCAACTGCTTGCAATTGCTGCAGCTCATGACCCGCGGTACGAACAGGCGAACTGGTAGGCGAACCTTGTCAAGGAGGATGTAGTTGGGAAGAGAGGACCCGGCGAATGTCACCCGAAGCGAGCCTGATAGAGAGTAGATAGTCTTACCTCCCTCGGTGTTTGCGGTATACAATTGTTTGCATTCTAAGATCTTAATCTGTTCAAGAGAGGGGTCCTTAAAGCAGCCAACCCCGTGCTCCAACAGTTCTTCGCATTTCAGGCCCGGTTCGGACACTACCCCATCGATTTCACAGGCCACACAAGGCACGTACGCTTTAAATTCCCGCGTAAAGCGCTCACAGCAAGCAATCGCGTTTGCCTGGCCGAGATCATTCACTAGAACACGTATCTTGTTTGCCCGAACACGTGTTATCTGAGTTACGGCCGGGTAATTAGCAGTCAGATCTCGAGAAAGTTTTAATATATTAACCGGTTTCTCTCCGGTCTGTTACCGTTCGGATACTTTGCCCCATTAAACCAGCTTAGAGAGACAAGAGAGCAAGAGATAGAAAGGTGTCAGTTAAATTAAAGCACGAGAAATATTTTGTTATACACACTGCCCACAATAAACACTAAACATCATAAAATCTACCATAAAAAGGGGAATATAGCTTGGAAAGGATAAAAGGGGAACTGGAATGACAAGGAAATTGGGTAAGGAAACAGATCACTACTGGCATAGAGCTAAGGTCTTTTCCATTTTGACCGCCATTCGAACAACAGCTAAAGCACCATTAGTGGAAATGTGATTTATTGTAAAGATGGAGTGAAAGATGGTTGAAGGATTGTAAACGGAGTATCAGGTAGATGACGATGGATATATTATCATTCATCGGTAGCAGGCTCGATCTAATTTCCTATACACATATTCGCCTCACAGGACCCATTAAATTGTTGGTATAAACCGTGGTATAGAAACCCAGTTCAAGCGTGCCACACTGTTAGCGGGAAAATCAGCGAGAACGTGCAGGTAACGCAGGAACGGATTGCCAGATCAACAGCAAGCACACCGAAGGAGAAACAGCGGAAAATGAATCCCATACGGTAAATTGATCGCAGAACCAATTGCCGCAGTAACAAGCAAGGAGACATTACACAATGCGCCGATGGAAGATTACCCCCCCCCCCCCTTCTACCTAGAACAGTTCCAGTATTGCCGGCCGCCCACACGCTTCTACAATCACACTCACACACATACACCCTGTAAGTTTTAATAAATAAGTTTAAATGTGCTTCTAGTGTTTTGTGCCCCTGATCAGTGTTCCATATATTGTCCCCAAAGCCGACCTTGAGCGAAGAATCCCTCAAGCTCGAGCTAGCCACTTAAAAGAGGTGAATGCGTGCCCACCCCAGATGGTCCCCGTGGCTTGACCAGGGACTAGGGGCTTTTCCAAGGCTGGCCATCTGCCAGCCGGTAACAATTGGCGCCCAACTAAAAACGACAATGCTGATCAGGTGTGCAAGAGTTTAAAAAAAGGAGTGCTTGAGGGTACAGGACCAGGTATATGATTTTGCACAAGCTGAATAATGAATGAGATTAGGCGAGAGGTAACATGAAACCAACTCTTTGAGCAGATCATTGTGTGATTTTCATTAACTTACTAGTGCGCGAACACTCGAAAAGGGAGCAACTATAAAGCAAACCAACCAAAGTTGGCAGTGTTTATAGCTTCTTATATTCAACATCGTTTAATGGGTCTTGATACAGTATGATAAAGGAAACATAATGTTTTGATGGTCTCTGTCATGTATTTTAAATGGAATTTATAAAATGGTACTTTAATTCCCAGATGAGTGCATTGGGAAAAAAGTGATAAGAGAGAAAATTCGCTTTCTTAAGTTGCGACAAATGAACCAAAAAAGCCTGAGATATAGAAGCAACGATGCTATACGTGCTACTCAAACGACATAAATCAGAGTCTTATTCAGCGGTTTTTTTATGTCATCTAGGTCCATCACCTTTGCAAAAAAAAATAATAGCTTGGATAGTATACTGCTTTAACTAGCTTGAACGGATGAATTGATTTGCATATCTAAAAAAACAAAAAGTTAAAAAAAAATCAAAATAGTTTACGGCTTGATCAAGAGAGAGAAGACCGAGGACAGAGAATAGAAACAAGTGTAAATTTTCAAAAATAGGATTCTTTGCGTCAAAAAAAATATATATATCTTCGATAGGTAAAATTCCTGAGAGTTTAGGAACAATGAGTGGTGGTGTACAAATTAGTAAAGTTGAATCATTACAACGAGATGGAAAGGGAAATAGTTTTGACATTAAGGTGGAGGGGAGTGTTCGATATCCCTCTCGGGATATCTCACTAAGGAAGGAAGCAATTCTATTTATTATTATTTTTTTAAATCATTGATTAGAATTTGTTGAAATTAGGAGATAGCATGAACATTTTTTATGCGATTGTGATAATGGTCATAGTGGTGAAATAAAGCCAGAGGCAATGTCTGCATGCAATTGGCAAGTAAACTCAAGGTCATGCGTTAAAGACAATGCCGAAATTAAAGTTGTAGTCGTGGCTGGTGGGAACATCAAAAAGCATAAATGTCCTGTCTTATAAATCGTGTGAAAGCGCCGTTTTAATTCGAAATACAAGATCACAGTTTTTTTAGCGAGAGAATAATAGCTGATTTCGGAATACCACTGATCCATGGTAACAAAACAGATGTATGCACATTTCCAAATCCAGCGAAGCAAAGTTTATTCAAACTAGTTTGACCTGCGTTAGTCTACCGCGAAAGCTTTTTCTAATATTCCGCTAATTTGCTTATCGAAATATAAACCAATAAATAAGTATTCTGATAAACGATAAACAAATTCACTAGCTCCGAGACAATAGACTCAGAATCACACAATGTTTATGGCACACGAGGATAGGAACATTTGAGCAGTGCTTTTATAAATTAAAGCTCACACGAATGAGCAGCTATAGGTTGTTGTTTCTCTCAACTGATTACGTTGAGATTGGAAGATATCAAGACCAGTTAAATGATTTGCGATAGGGTAACGGCGTTGACAGATAGTCTTTGATCGTTAAGATGAAATCAACTATTTGGTAGGTTGGCGCTTAGATGCTCTTTTTGAGAATGCCTGATCAGCTCGAAAGGTGCATCTTAACCCTTGGTCATTGAAAAAATATTCTGATTTGAGAAAATAAATTAATAACTTCGTTATTAATTTATTTTCCGTGGGAGTGTGGGATAGTGTTACCGTTCGGATACTTTGCCCCATTAAACCAGCTTAGAGAGACAAGAGAGCAAGAGATAGAAAGGTGTCATACCGAAGTTCGGTATGAACGAGCACCTGATGCAGTAGGAGTAATGCCATAAATTAATCGATTAATTGTAAATATATATATATATATATATATATATATATATATATATATATATATATATATATATATATATATATATATATATATATATATATATATATATATATATATATATATATATATATATATATATATATATATATATATATATATATATATATATATATATATATATATATATATATATATATATATATATATATATATATATATATATATATATATATATATATATATATATATAAATTTGATATCGTATCTTAGAGTAACTTATATTGTAGGTGTATATTTTAAATGCTCATAGAAATATACTAAATGTTAAGTAAAATTATATAATAATAAGGATATCAGACTGGTAAAATCTATAGTAAAATTATTGTTAAATTAAAGCACGAGAAATATTTTGTTATACACACTGCCCACAATAAACACTAAACATCATAAAATCTACCATAAAAAGGGGAATATAGCTTGGAAAGGATAAAAGGGGAACTGGAATGACAAGGAAATTGGGTAAGGAAACAGATCACTACTGGCATAGAGCTAAGGTCTGTTCCACTTTGACCGCCATTCGAACAACAGCTAAAGCACCATTAGTGGAAATGTGATTTATTGTAAAGATGGAGTGAAAGATGGTTGAAGGATTGTAAACGGAGTATCAGGTAGATGACGATGGATATATTATCATTCATCGGTAGCATGCTCGATCTAATTTCCTATACACATATTCGCCTCACAGGACCCATTAAATTGTTGGTATAAACCGTGGTATAGAAACCCAGTTCAAGCGTGCCACACTGTTAGCGGGAAAATCAGCGAGAACGTGCAGGTAACGCAGGAACGGATTGCCAGATCAGCAGCAAGCACACCGAAGGAGAAACAGCGGAAAATGAATCCCATACGGTAAATTTATTTATTTATTTATTTATTTATTTTCGTCAAGCATATGTAGACTACATAGAATGGTTTTACAATATTTACTTATATACTATACATTATTTCTACGGTTTAGTTCAGATTTGATTTGTTTTCTAGACATGGAAAGGTCAATTATTACACAATTTTCATTATAATGACGCATCATTCTATTGATGGGGCTATTTTAGCATAGTTTGTCCTAAAAGATTGTTCTTGGAATAAATTACGAGTTCTTAGTTGTCGGCTAGGTACATAAAATTTTATTTGCGAAAGTAATGATGCGGATTGTACACGTTGAGAAATAATGTCGTTGATAAAGTAAAGCATGGCAAATTCGCGGCGTTCTTTGAGTGTTTGTATATTAATGAGCATGCAACGTGCTTTATACGATGGAAGGGGAAATGTCGTCCAGTTTAGTTTACGAAGCGCGTACAAAATAAATTGTTTTTGGACTGATTCAATGCGTTCTTCGTACAGGACAGTGTATGGGTTCCATACTATGCTGCAATATTCCAAAATTGGCCTGACATATGTATTGTATAATGATTTTATTGTGTAAGGGTCTTCAAAATTGTAGGTGAAACGTTTAATAAAGCCCAGCATACTATTTGCTTTATTTATTATTGTATTATAATGTTCAACAAATGTAAGCTTGGAGTCTAAGATTACGCCTAAATCTCGTATAATTTTGCATTTTTCTACAAGTTGATTGCCTAAGTGTATGTCTATGGGAACATTTGAAATTTTTCTGCTGAAGGTTATTGAGTTGCATTTCTTTACATTAAGTTGGAGTAGGCTTTTGCTACACCACGTGTGGAATATATTTATTTCGTTTTGGAATATTTCAGTGTCTTTGACAATTCTTATTTCCATGAAAAGTTTCATGTCATCTGCATATACAAGCACTTTAAGATGTTTGAGTATAAAGGTAATGTCATTAACGTACAAAATAAAAATTAAAGGGTTGTGTACAGGACACGACCACGGTGACATTAAAAATATAGCTTTTTTTATCTATCACACATATCGACAAACGTTCTTGTTCACTCGCCTGTTTTCATATATTACAATTTGCTATATACCCTCCCCATTAAAACATAATTTATTGAAGGTCTTTTAACGGTAATCTATTAATTAATCAAGTATCTCTAGGTGATTGGCATTATTTGGCTGATCCATCTAGTAAAAATAGGCTGGTCTGTCCAGAAAATATATTCAAAAGAAAAGTTCCATATTGAGAGCTGTGATGAGGAAACCCACGCCCGCCAACGGAAATATACAGATTCTCCATAAAATATGAAATTTCATTTTCCATTTATATTTTCAATAATGTACTAATGAACTTAAGTAAACAATCTTAAGTGTAAGTATTTCTTGATCGATTAGTGGTGGAAAAATGAAATTATTTGATAAATTACATTGTTATGCAACGTTCGCACTACCAGTTAAAACGGGTTTTTATGCTATCTTGGTGACATTTTTCTTGTTGCTAATTATTAAAACGTGTTATAACTCTGTAGACTAAACATTGTATTATTAAACCAATTCTGCAGCGTTTTATGTTATATAGGTGTTTTATGTGGTAATAGGACTGACATAATTATATCTTCAGTACAGCGGTTTGTTTCATAATTTAAAACAGATTTATTTTAAAATTTAAATTAGTATACCCAACCGTATTTGTTGTATACCTTAAAACGCAATTAGAACTGTGTTTTAAATACATAGGGTAGGACAGATATTCTGACTGGTTAAACTGGGAAAACAATTTTAAGTCCAGTAACGCTTAAGACATGGCTTGAATTTGAATCGAAAAAGAACACCCGCTTCAACTGCTGCTGGGACGGTAAGTTCTGTTTTAAAATTTTCCGTTGTGTGCAGTACGAAACAAAAGTGTTTGAAATTAGAAAACAAAAAGTTCTGCTGGGAATGTGATTGTTTCCGATGCAATTACACTCAGATTTTTCACGCAGGGGATACAGGCCGTGTAAATGAAAACCGCGTAAATTTAAAAAAAAAACGCGTTAATGAAAACCGCGTAAATTTCAAAATCCGCGTAAAAAACCTGAGTGTACTCTCCTATATAAAATACTACGCTGCTGAACAGTGCAATAACTACAGAAGCACGTTGTCAGATGCCTTACTGAAAAAAAAACATATAACCGAAATATGAAACATGAAAACCAATTGGCTCTTTACCCTACGCAGCTACAAAGCGCCGTAAACATGGATTAACAAGTTACAACGCACACACATGCATAAAAATAAATATATTTTTTTCAAACGCAACACTCTTAAGCAGCACACACTGTATTGAATTAAATCCAAACCACCCCGCCCACCCACTTTGCAAATCATTCTGTGACACCATGCTGGTACCCGACAAATCCGCACACGGCCACCGCTGCCGAAAATGCATAGAGTCTACCGCTTATTGTAGTGCCCAGACGCTGCAGCCATGATCTTACCCGTTCGACATAAGAACAAAAACTGATTCAAACGGGCACGCGTCACCTCTATTTATAAACTAACCGTATATGGTTTAGTCACTTAGGTGCGAGTGTGTGCAAATGCCAACGTTACCGAAAATCGATAGCGCTTATTGCATCGCCCGGAGACGACGTTGCTCGTGTGGGATAAGAGCAACAACTGATTTAAACGGACATGCGTTGCTTCTATTTATGACTTTTCGTGTTTCATTGAGCAACTAAGCTGCCCTCTTTTGACGGCTGTGTCTGAGAAATCTGCCTCACGAATGGTATTTTTCCCGTTTTTTGTGAACTTTTTAATTTTACCAATTTCCAAAAGTCTACTTTTATTGGGGAGATATTAAATTATTACCAATATTTAAGTTAGGTGTTTCTGAATCGGTTGGTGTATGAATGATTAAAATCCATCTAGTAATATCGGAGTTATAAGCGTGCAAACCTTACATAGTTTCGTTACATGGGAGATAGTTTAGATTTTAGAATGACACCTAGCCCCAGATAGTGGAGTAAGACATTTTTAATGTCAAAAGAAGAGGGCCTAAGTGGGAACCCTGGGGTACGCCAGAGGTGACAGAAATTGGTTCCGAGAGTATATTCTGAAAGCGAACTGTTTGTTGACGTTTCGTTAAATATGATTCGAGCCATTTCAATAGTTTATTTTCTATGCCATATTTTTGCAGTTTGAAGAGTAATAAAGGTATGTCAATACGGTCGAATGCTTTACTAAAGTCAGTATAGAGTGTTTCCACATGGTTGCCATTGTCCATTGCATTTACAGTAAATGTTACAAATTCTAAAAGGTTTGATGTTGTTGAGCGGCCTTTATAAAAGCCATGCTGCTTGCTTGTTATTTGATTTTTGATTTGCTGAAATATTTTGTCATTTACTAGTTTTTCGAATAATTTTGGAATGCATGATATAATGGCAATCCCACGATGGTTTCGGATGTCCGATTTAGCGCCTGATTTAAAAATTGGCACTAAAAAGGATGATTTCCATATTTCTGGGAATGTTCCATTTTTCAGTGACATGTTGAAAATATGTAGTAGTGGTAGAGTGAATTCTTCTGCTAGATTTTTTAAAAATATTGGTGCTATTCCGTCCGGTCCAGGTCCTTTTGATGCGTCTAAGTTTTTTAGTGCAGTGGTAATTTCGTGTTCAGATAGTTCGTGGACGGCAATGTCATTTGAAAATTCAGGTATAAATGAAAAGTAGTCGCGGTCGCGGTCTGTTTCGGAATATGAAGTATAGACTTCTTGAAAGAATTTTCCAAATAAATTGCAAATTTCAGTATTGTTATTTCCTACATGTCCGTCAAAATGCATTTGGGATGGAAAGTTGCTACTTTTCAATTTCGTTTTCACGTAATTGAAGAAATTCTTTGGATAGGTCTTGATTTCAGTCTCGATTTTACGATTATATTCTTCATGTGCAGTGTTAATGGCTATGTCGAGTTGGGAGCAAATATCTAGATAGTTTTGCCGATTTGTAATGCTATGTTCTTTCTTGTAAATTTTATGTGCCTTTTGCTTTCTATTTTTTAAATTTTTCAGATGTTGGTTGAACCATACAGGCTGCTGGCCGCCATGAGTTCTTCTTCTTCTTTTTACTGGTACTGTTCCAGAGATTAAATTCGTTACAATTAAATAGAATTTAGTCACTGCTTCGTTGACATTTCCTTCTATACTCAATACAGTTTGCCAATTTATTCTACATAGTCTACGTTTGACTTCTTCGAAGTCAGTTTTATGGTATTCCGGCACTTCCTCATACTCCAAGTCGTTCGGGAAAGAGTTTTGATGAATAAAAATTGAATATTCGATTGCTGTGTGAAATACTTCATTTTTCCATAATGGAGTTAAAGATGCATTAACACAGAAGTCTTCAGTGCAGTTCGTGAATAAGAGGTCTAAATATGAATTTTGTTTATTTTTTACATGGTTGATTTGGTGCAGGCCAAATTCAGATATTTTGTCAAAGAAGTATTGAAGTGTTTCATTTTCGCCTACGACAGGGAGTAAGATAGATTCGTTTTCAATGTCTACGATGAAGTTGGTGTTACGTTGATTAAAGTCGCCATAAATATGCAGTTTTACTTCAGGTTCCATGTTTGACATGATAGATTCTACAGTTTGAAAAAATAGTTCAAATGATTTTTTGTGAGCATTTTCAGGTGGAAAGTACACAGAGGAGAATATGTGCACTTCTCCTGATATTACTGCTTTTGCCCATATATGTTCAAATTCTATATGTTTAATGGTTTCTATTTCTTCTGAAGGAAAGTCTGCGTTTATGGCTATAATGACTCCTCCTCCAGACTTTTTATTACAAAGAGGCAAGTTACGGTCATGCCGAAATACATTAAATTGATTTCCAAAAATTTCTTCGCTTCTTACGCTTTCATCCCAGCTACTTTCTGTTCCAAGAATTATATTAAAAGAAGAAGAAATTAGTTTTTGTTGGATTTCTTTCATTTTGGCTGGGCTTTTCATTCGATTAAAATTTTGGCAATAGACCAAAATTTCAGTCGAATTCTGTTGTGGATGCGAAGAAGTTTTTGGAATATTTAAATTACTTACAGTTATATATTCTTCCTCTATAGAGGGCGTCGTTACTTCCGAAAATTCGACGTTCCAAATTTATGCGTAGCTTCGCGGAGTTGTTGAAGGCGCCTGGTTCTTTCGCTTGATAAAAATTTTCCATAAGAGTCAAGGTCTGCTGCTGCTTCGTCTGGGTTTAGCCCATATTCCTGATAGACTTCGATGAAAATGCGCAGGAGATGGTCCGGAGTGGTCGGTAGTCCTTCGGATGCGAGCGTCATTTTGATGCTGGTCGGCGTCATTCCTTCCACGCAAATAGATGGGTGTTGGTCCTTCATATATGCCAGGTATAGGCGTACAATGTTCATTATTTTTGGTTCGCGAAGTCTGGCCTTTAAAAAGCGACCGTCGCCATTCGTTGATTGTGACGTGAGGCGTACGATTGGAGGGTGCAAGGGGTCCAGTTCAAATTGGCTGTCTGTGTTCGAATGTTGAGATGTGGTTGCCAATGTGTTTAAACTATTTTCGCCGCTGGTAGGTGTCACTTTCATTTGTTTGGGTTGAATGTTTTCGTTAGCTGAACGGTACGGGTTGATGGTGTCACCTTTTTTAAAGTTTATGAAATTTGTTTTTACTGCTGGTATTGCAAGACCAGCAATCGGGTGTTTTGTGGTTGTGGGAGGAACGGAAAATTGTTTTTTCGCCGTGGCAAGTAGTAATTTGTCTGACGTCTTACCACTGTCGTTATGATGATGATTGTTAGCGCGATCGTTGTCACGTTGACTTGACTGCTTACGACGTTTTCGGTTGCGCCTTGCCTTATCAGCAGCTTTCTCCTGAAGTCGTCGAATGCGTTGTTTGGCGTCATATTTTGTCCAATCCTGCTTCCATTGCCATTTATCGCCCAAAAATCGCCAGCCTGGAGACGTATGATCTATTTTCTGTTGGATTACTGTAGCGTGTGATTTTTCCGCTAATTCTTCAGCCAGGGATTTTGATTGATTCATGCCATTTTCTGGTATTGTCATGTTGGAGATTGCAATGGAAATAGCTTTCACTTCTTCCTTCAATTCCTCCAATTGGTCGGAATTGACGAGAGGGTACGGCTCAGAACATTTAGCGGAAAGCAGTTCGTTCTCGAGGTGTGATAGCCGTTCGTCAATTTTATGATTCATATTGTCCGATATTGTTTTGGTCGATTTGCTGATGGTGTCGATAGAATTTTGCAACAAATTGTCACAAGAATGAAAATGCTGACCTAGTTTACTGCATATGTTTTCGTTCTTTTTATGGACGACTTGCATTGACTGCTTTACGTCGTTAAGTAATTGTTCGATGCTACCGAACAATTCAAGACTGTGGCTCTTTAGGTCAGCTGTGGTTCAATGTTGTGTGTCCGTATGCGACTTCATCATTTTTAGCAGCTGATCTTGTAGATAGATCATTTTGCGTGTGTCGACCTCTGTCCTAATAATGTGCTGGCAGTCCGCACACACAGGCACCATAAATGCCCGGATAACATTTTCCTGATTACGCTGCACACCTACACAGGCAGCATGGTACGATCTGCTGCAAAATTCACACTTCCAGAGGAAGCGGTCGTCGTTTATGTTGCAAGTTTTTACACCGCACTGCATGATTTTACTATTACTTGAAGTTCAATAGCACTGTAACTTACGAGGCACGCGCGCGATGTTTGTTTACGTAGGTAAAAAAATACTAATTAATAAATTACTTGCGGAGCGCTTGAAGAGGCGTCCGCACTCGTTGACTGTTCGAGCGAAAAAAATCAATTGATCGCAGAACCAATTGCCGCAGTAACAAGCAAGGAGACATTACACAATGCGCCGATGGAAGATTACCCCCCCCCCCCTTCTACCTAGAACAGTTCCAGTATTGCAGGCCGGCCACACGCTTCTACAATCTCACTCACACACATACACCCTGTAAGTTTTAATAAATAAGTTTAAATGTGCTTCTAGTGTTTTGTGCCCCTGATCAGTGTTCCATATATTGTCCCCAAAGCCGACCTTGAGCGAAGAATCCCTCAAGCTCGACCTAGCCACTTAAAAGAGGTGAATGCGTGCCCACCCCGGATGGTCCCCGTGGCTTGACCAGGGACTAGGGGCTTTTCCAAGGCTGGCCATCTGCCAGCCGGTAACAGGTCCGAAAATATACCACCCATGGCCCAGAGGAACCTTCTGGGTACTGCTTTATACGGGGAGCAATGCGAGTATAAGGGGGATCAGGGACTTCCATGATTACATCAGATGGTATTTCGCCCTCGGCCATTTAAGCACGAGGGCAGAGCGTTATATAAACGGGAATGTGTCTTATTATTTGATTACAAGGTAGAGTAAAAGTAGGGAAAAGGAAAGAAAGCAAACGAGGAAAAAAATAAAGCAAAACTTATCTGCAAACAACGTCGATTGTTCCGCACCAGCGAAAACAATGTACTAGATTTACTGCCGGCACCAGCAGAATGGCAGCTAACGAACGAACAAAGGATGACCTTCACTCACTGAAATTTACACACCGAACACCACTGTGAAATATAACGATCCGTTCCGTTCAAAGGTTGGGAGACGTATGTGTTGCTGCCACTTAACACTTTTGTCTGATTGAACATGGATGTTCTTTCAGAAATCACTACTGTCTGGATATTTCGTATCATACGAATCATACGTGAATCATACTTCATTCGATGAACTTAATCTGCTTATACTAACTAATGTACGTAAATCTTAAAGCTAATTTTCCTATCTGATAGCTAACTTAGTTCTAGCTGGCGTGGCTTAGAAAGCTCGCCATGATTATTCTCTACGTCTAAAGTTACTGCTATGGCTATCTCGCTAGTACGTGTATTTGTTTTGGTGAAAGGGAGGGGGTTAAGTCGGTTTGTCTATTCTCTGGCGTCACGTTCTCGTGAGCGGGTTATTTTCTCTCGGTTGTCTTTTGAGTGTTGAGTTACTTGAGTTAGTGAGTTACGCATATGTATGTCAAAGTCACTTGTCCACTGGTAGGTTTGCAATCTGATACTTTGTTTTCTTGTTTATTTATTTCGTCCGTCGTATTTGGGTGCTGAGTGTTTTTAATTGATGCGACAAAAAATGTGTGTGTCAGAGTTGTTTCATTTGATGCAACTAGAATGTATGTCAGGAAACGGTTCTTAGTTTGATTTTCATTAGCTGTGATCAACATGGGTCGATGCTTGGGATTGTACTTGTTGTTGTTGTTTATGCTGGCCAAAAAAAATAGGTGTGTGATAAATTATTTTGTTTTTCTCTCAATAACACATACCAAGTTACAGCAGTCTCAATCACACCTACCGCACACATAATCTGTCAATTTACTAGTGGGTTGTTGGTGCTGATTATATTTGCAATCTTTGTCAAAACGGCAAAACAAGATTTCACACACCTATTATATTGACCACACGTAAAACAAGACTGCCGCAGGCTTCTTCGTGTGGTCACTATAATAGGTGTGTGAAATATATTAACGGGTTATTATTTTACATAATTCCATTATACGTTTTATTTGGTGAAGTTTGAATTCTGCGTGCTAATAAATGTATTTGAATGTTGAAAAAGTCAAAGATTTGGCTCGAGCATCTCACTGTATTCAAGTAGAACGAGTTTTGCTAAGAAATTTTGTTCAAGAAGGTAAAACATACAAATAAATCGCGAATACACTTCGGCGTTCCGAAAACTTCGTTACAAATGCTTTAAAACCTTTGAAAAAAGGAAACACGCGAAAAACCCAAGAAAACATCTACAGCAGCTGACCATCGTATTGCATTCTTAGCGAAACCTGATCCATTCGCGTCATCCAAGACTAATTCAGCACAAATTGGAAAAGTGGTTGGTCCGAGCACAGTTCGCTGTAGGCCGTAAAATTCAAATCTTCCAGAAAGAAGTGCTAAGAAGGTTCCACTATTGCGAAGGAAAGGCCTTCGAAGAAATATGCAATTTGCTTTTCAACAGCGTTAATGCGCCTGGTTCAGAAGGAATCAAGAAATAGCGACATATCCTTCGGAGGGACGAATCGAAAATAAACCTGTTTTCCTCCGATGCACAACGAAACGATAAACGTAAAGCACAGAGGCCAGAACAACGAGGTTTGGGGCATGCTTTTCGTGGAATGGCGCAGGTCCTATTTTTCACAACACCACTATAATAGCAAGATTCGAATACAAGACTAGAGGATGGACATCCTAAAGGATGTGATGCAGTCCTATACCAAAGATAACGTGCCTTTACATGGCAGTTTCAGCAAGATATTTATCGAAAACACAAATCAGAGTATTTAAAAGAACGATTTCGGCATAATAAAGTATCTAAAGTGTCTATAATTTCGTACCCTGCCAATCTCCTGTCATCAATCCCGTAGAAAATCTACGGAATGTACTTAAAAATAAAAATTTTATTTTTAGAGAAAACTCAAAATTATTTTTAGAGAAAACTCAAAATTTCATGTATTTTTATCTCACACCTATTTTATTTTCCAGCAGTGTATCAGTGAAGCATGGAAAGCATGGCTTAAGGATTTGATTTATGTTATCATTGTCTTGTGTGGTATGGTTTTGTCATGTTCGATGTGAGATTTTCGGGTCGTGGGAAACTATCGGTTTGAGATGGGATGTAGTGTAGTGCAGGTATAGTACAGTGTGTTTAAAGGTTTTGATGTTTCTCGTTGCTCTTGTAGCCTAAAAAACGGGATCAGAACCAACTCAAGTCGCAGTTGATGACAACTATGATAATTCGTTGTCTGTCGAAATAATCCTCCTTGACCCGTTCGATAATCGTCTATTTGCGATTGTCGCAGTGTACGGCAAATCTTTCAAAGCCCTGTTCGACAGTGGTAGTAACGCCACAATTATAACTTAAAAGCTATACCGAAAGTTTTCGAAAAGTCCCTTAAAAAGTTTGGAGCGTCCATTCGAACTACGTTCTGCAAACGGTCAATCCTTACCAATCATTGGACAAGCGTATCTCCCGTATACTTTTCAAAATTTGACCAAGGTCCTTGTAGTAGAGCATCTGACCGTCAATTCCATTCTAGGTATGGATTTTTGGCGCGCCTTTGGGATTTCTCCTGAAATACAAAACTGTGCTCTGTTGAACTCAGGTCAAGAATCGGAAAACGACGAAGAAGATGAAGTATCGCGTGAGTCGATACTCACTTCGTAACAGTTGGCACGCGTAGAAGAAGTAAAGAAGTATTTCCAGGCAGTAAAGCCCGAAAAGCTAAGCCCAACCTCATTCGCAGATCACAGGATTGTCATCAAAGATGAATTCCAAGGTGCGGCACCCGTTTGCCGATATCCTTATCACATGAGCCCAAAGAAACTGTTCAAGGTCTGGGAAGAAGTTGAGCGATGGCGATCTATGTGAATTATCGAGGAGTCTGATTTGGATTGGTCGCTTATTGTGGCTGTCACGAAACCAGACGACTCAATTCGCTTTTGTCTAGACGCTAGGTTTCTTAATGAGCGTACTGTACGAGATGCATACCCTCTGCCCACCCTGGGCGAATATTGGGTAGCTTACAAGTACCCGTCTACCATAGACTTCAAGGAGGCCTTTCTCCAGGTACCCCTGGCCAAAGATAGTTGCAAATATACCGGTTTCAGTGTTCCCGGCTGGGGTATGTTCCAATTTACTCGTCTACCATTTGGTCTCGTCAACAGCCCCGCTACTCTGGCGCGACTGATGGATCAGGTTCTAGGCCGAAGTAAATGGGAACCTTATGTTTTCGTCTATCTAGATGATATCATCGTGGTAAACGTACAGTTGCTCAAAGCAGTGGCCGATTGTCTAGCAAGAGCCAACCCAACCATCAATTTAGAAAAAAAATCGTTTTGGATTCTCCGAACTAAAGTTTCTTGGTTATTTGTTGAATCAAGACGTACTCAAGGTCAACCCTGACAAAATTCAACCGACCCTCCACTACGAGAGACCAGTTACCGTGACGAAACTTCGTCGTTTCCTCGGTATGTGCGGTTATTACCACCGCTTCATTGATCGGTTCAGTGAGGTCACTGGTCCCTTGAGTTTAGTTTAAAACTCCGAGGCAAAACTCGCGCTCCTTAAAATTGAGGGACCTTTTAGTCACTCCTCCAGTTTTAGTCCCACCAGACTTCTCCAAAGAGTTCATCCTTCAGACAGACGCTAGTGACGTAGCAGTTGCTGCTGTTCTGGTGCAGGAGTATCCCGAGGGTGAGAAAGTAGTGTCCAACTTTTCGCACAAACTGACCACTCCCCAAAGGAACTATCATGCGACTGATAAGGAAGGTCTGGCGGTGATAATAGAGGTTGAACACTTCCGAGGTTACTTGGAAGGTTATCATTTTCGACTGGCCACTGATTCGTCAGCGATTAAATGGATACTGGAGACTAAATGAAAAACCGGTTCACGTTTGAGGCGTTGGAGTTTGGAATTACAACTCTACGACATGTCTATTGAGTACTGGAAAGGCAAGGTCGTTCCTGATGTGCAATCTCGGGTCGTAGCAGCCGCTTCAGCTTTGTCCACCTCAGACTGGTATTTATTTATTTATTTATTTACTGGTCTTCGAGTTACTCGTACAGACAGTTCCTTAATTAATATTAATTCTATGTTTAAATGTAGTCTTAGTAATGCTAAAATCATATTTGTCAGCTACATTGTTAAAATTATGGCAGCATACATTGAACGGATTATTTTGAGAAAAAAGAGTACGATACATAGGTAATCGAAAGAAATCAGTTCGTCTGGTGGGTCTAGGCGGTACGTTGAATCGGAGCTGGTTCAGCAACTCCGGGCTATCTATATTGTTTCCCAGAAGATCAAACACGAAGAGCCGTTGCAGCATTATCCTCCGAGTTGCAAGAGTCGGCAAACGTAGAAGATTGCATCGATGTTCATAGGGCGGTAGACGAATAGGATCAGTCCAAGGTAGTAACCGCAGAGCGTAACGAACAAAGTGACGCTGAATCCGTTCGACGCGGTTGATTTGTACAGCATGATAGGGTACCCACACAAGTACACCGTACTCGAGAATGCTACGTACAAGTGCGCAGAAGAGCGATTTTAGGCAGTATACATCGTTGAATTGTTGCGTGTTTCTTTTGATGAACCCCAATACGGCATATGCTTTGGCTGTAGACGTTGCAATGTGCTGCGCGAAACTAAATTTGCTATCGAGAAGAATGCCTAGATCCTTAACTGTGTTTACACGGTTGATAATGCTTGTTGACATTCTATAATCAAACGTTGTTAAGTGCCTGTTACGACAGAACGAGATCACATTACACTTTTGTACGTTTACTTCCATCCCGTTTAGTGTGCACCAATGTAGCAGCGAATCGATATCGGCTTGGATGGCACAGCAATCGACTGCCGAAGCAATTACACGAAAGAATTTCAGATCATCCGCGAACATGTACTTAGGGGACTGTATAGTGGAGCACAAATCGTTTACGAATAAAATAAACAGTAGCGGGCCTAGATGACTTCCCTGGGGAACACCCGACTCTATCACAAACGGAGATGATCTCATTTCATCAATACGAACGTACGCACAGCGTTCGGTGAGGTACGACAATATCCACCGTGTCAACCATTCAGGAAGTCCCATTCGTTCGAGTTTGGCCACCATTAGCAAATGAGGCACTCTATCGAACGCTTTAGCAAAATCCACATAAACGGCATCAATTTGCTGACGTTCACCAAGCGCGCTATTTAGTGACGATACGTATGCCATAATATTTGTACTTGTCGATCGTTTTTTCACAAATCCATGCTGCCACTCGGAATTAATATGGTGCACCTTCGGATACAGCAAATCATGAACGAGGCTTTCAAAAACTTTTGGCAAGCAACTCAAAATTGAGATGGCACGATAATTCTCAACATCATTCACGCTACCTGTCTTATGGATCGGTATAATGGCTGCTGTCTTCCAGACACTCGGGAAAATTCCTTCGAACAATGATTTGTTAAAAATTACACTCGCAGGAACAGCAAGCGCTTCAGCACATGTTTTAATAAAATTAGGCGGCAGACAATCCGGACCAGCTCCTTTGGCACCATCTAGTGACTGTAGTTTCAGCTCCACATCGCGTACCGAAAAATTGAAGAGCGATATGTTCCGATCGAACATCGGTAGGCTATTCAAATACGCTTCAGACAAAGGTGGTCGGTTATTACTTTGCACACTTTGAAAAAAGGATGAGAATAGGTTTGCCGATTCAAACGGGGACTCAGCGGTAACATCCTTGTAACTGACACGTTGGGGGATTCCCTGTGACTGTTTGCGATTTTTCACAAACGACCAGAACGAATTAGGATCCTGCTTAAGGTTTTCCTCCGTGCGACGAATATAGCAAAGAAAACAATGCGCAAGCATCGAGTTATATTCGCTCTCAATAGCATGCAACTCAGCTTTATGTCTATCATCTCTCCAGCGAAAAAATCGTTTTATAACTTTACGAAGGCGGTTCCGCCGATGCTGTAACTCAGTATTCCACCAAGGTTGCCTGCTACCGTGGGCACGTCGGGGTCGCTTCACAGGTACATTGTGACGAGGTATAGTTTCTATTTTTTCATGTAAACATGACACAGCTTCATTAACACTGCACCCGACCAAAATTTCTTCCCATCGAATGTCGGCGAACAATCTATTAAGCAGATCGAAATCACAACGGGTAAAATCAAAACCAGACGGGTATACAAAATCAGGTGCATTTTGCTTCACATCGTTCGTCTCAAACAATAATACAAAAGGTCGGTGGTGTTGATCAATTTTAAGCAGTGGTAACGGTGGCTCGAGAAATTCCACACAACTATTATCGCTAATAAACGCTAATGTTCCATGAAGTCCGAAGTTATCCAAAATCCTGATGACTATGCCGACATCAAAGTAGAAAAGAATTAACTTTTCAAGTATGTAAACCCGACATTTGTTCCGTGCTACTCGCGGTTCAGTTGGAAACTCGTCCCAGCACCCGAGTTCCGTCAAGATTTGATCCAACGTACCCACGAAAATTTGCTTCACGTGGGATACGATAAAACGATCCACGAAGTGCAGTTGCTATATTACTGGCCTCGTATGGGATCGGGAATACGAAAGTATATTCGAGAATGCGGGACGTGTAAAGATATCAAAGCTTCTTCCGGTCAGTTGCGTGCGACTAATGCACCGGCGAATGGTTTCTGTGGACTATATTGGTCCTCTTCCAAAAAGCAAACGTGGTAATCAACACATGCTTGTTGTCCTCGATGTTTTCAGCAAGTACGTCATGTTAACCCCCGTTCTAAAAATCGCTAGTACGTCACTCTGGACGATACTATGCGAACAGTGGTTTAATCGTCATGGCAGCCCGGAAATTCTGCTAAGCGACAATGCCTCCACTTTCACCTCGAAGGAGTTCAGTCAATTCATAAAAGAAACCAACGTCAAACATTGGCTGAACTCTCGCTATCATTCGCAGGCTAACCCAGTGGAGTGAACAAATCGCTCGATAAATATCGCAATCCGGACATATGTTCGAACAGAGCAGCGCAACTGGGATGTCTACATCACCGATGTGGAGCACATCTTAAACACCACCGTTCATTCCTCCACTGGGTTCAGTCCCCATTTTCTCACACACGGGTGTGAAATGTCATCTGCCGATGACTTCAGCAGGATTTTCGACACCAATACAACTTTAAATATCGGAAGTTGCCCAAACCTTTTAACGAGGGTCAAATAGTTTACTGTTGAAATATGAAGTTGTCAAATGCACTTGAGTCTAATAATGCCAAAATTGGACCACAATACTTAACGGCAAGAGTTATCACCAAAAAGGGTGCATCCTCCTACCAGCTGGAGGATTTGGCAGGTAAAACTCTTGGAGTTTGTCTAGAAAATCTCCTCAAACCAGCATAAATTTTTTTCCGTGCTTGTGTAGACGGACGGCATTCTTTTACATGGATTACTTCGGATTTTTCCAAAAGCAGCCGTTAGTTCCCAACGACAACACCACCACGGACTTCGGTCCGTATACTCATTTCTCTGTCCTCTCTATTAAATTCGAGGAAGATTAAACCTGCCGCGAGAAGGTTCTTCAACACCTTTTTGCAATTTTTTCGAGCCACACTCGCGCAGCGTGGTAAACAAATATCTGCATAATTTATGCTCTGGTACCGGACGGCTATAGTGGGGTGGAATTTTTCACTTTAAGAAGTTACATATACTAAACCGTGCCGTTCTGTCAACACATACATACACTTAACACTATCTGCCGAGTTCTACAAACAAAACCATAAAATTCCTTTGCGCCACACCCGCGCAGTGAGGTAACCACATATTCACACAAAATGTATATCCCAGGAACGGCGGAGTGGAATTCACCCACTCTAAAACATATAATTTCTTCACCGTGTAGTTCATAAGGGCCCCGGACGCATCAACCGTGTTTCACCGTGTTCGGCAACATAAAATAAATTATTCCAAACTTCTTTTTCGAGGGGAACACTCGTACCTACAGGTGCATCCAATTACAAAAATCCTCTTGTTTCGGACTCCAAAAACATATTCACGCATCACTACTTCGATAGGGACACACAAACACTAGCGCGGCTGATTCCCGACCGAAATAAAGCTCGAAATCGCGCGGAAACGGTATAAAAATCGCGAATAAACACAGTATGCGACCGCCGATTTCGCGATCTGTTTTGTTTTTATTTACAATTTTGATGATTCATTCATCATTTCGAATGGATCATCAATTTTGACACTTTCACAGTTTGTCTTCACATTTCGCCCTGAGCAGAAGCTAAAAATCGTCCCGCACAAGTGAAACAGCCAATTCTACCTACAAGCCGATCGGTGCCTATCGCACAAGCTGCCCATATCATATCAGTGCACAAACAATATTGTATTGTTACCTCTGGCTGTGGAATGAAATGAACCAAAAGTGCCCGTGCTATGGAATAACATGATTTCGATCAACTTTAATAAAACTCGTGTTAGACCCACAGTTCAGGAAGTGGAACAGTTAGTTAAGGTTAAAATGGAACTTAATCTCGCTGAAGTTACGTACATTCAGCTACATCACGGTAAAAACTGTGTTTGATCACGTTTAGAAGTTTAGCACAGGCAGAAAACTTCATTGAAAAGAACAACATGCAACACGAGGTCGAGTTTAATAACACCAGAATCAAGATCCCAGTGCATATGGAAAACGACATGGTGGACGTACGTATCCATGACTTTGCCCAGCGCACTAAGAAAGATTACATCAAACAAATCTTGTCGCAATATGAAGAAGTAGAATCTATTACGAATGACACCTGGAGAAATTTTTTCACCGGCATTCCCAACGGCGTTCGTATTGTGAGGATGCAAGTGACTAAACCAATACCTTCTTACATGACTATCGATTGCAAATCACCGAAGGATGGCATGACCTATAAGCAAACAACACTTATCACATATCCCGGACAGACCCCACATGCCAATTCTGTAACCATACAGCCCACTACGGAAAAACATGCGCCGAAGCAACTAGTCAAAACTCATCTGCTACAGCCAACTCTAACAAGCAGCCACCGACACCTTCAGTTAAACCAAAAACAACGATCCAATTAACCAATAACGCTGGTACAACGACCACGACAACCGCTCCCAAACCAACAACTAGCATCGCCAATAAAGAAGAAAATACCGATGAAGGCGGAATTACAACAGCGACCCGTAAGAACTAGAAACAAATAAGAACCTCTGATCGTGAACAGCAAGAAAGCAGTACCGATGATGACATGAACGGGAACGATAACACGAGAGAAGGTAGACTGAATGACCCCCAAGCGGCTCCACCGCCAAGGAAAAGGATCTCAACACGCAGCAGCAAACTGCGTCAACAAGATCTGGAAGACCGACATTCATAGTATTTTATTTTTTTTACTTGTTGTAAAAATCCCACGGCTCAGTTGTGCTAGCGCATTGAGCAGTTTCAAATAAATCTTTAGATTAAAAAAATCAATTTTGACAATTTCCCCGATGCTCGCACCGAAATCTGCATCATGCAGGTGTAGCCCGATTTGGATCAGGGTGGTGCGGGTGTTAGGGGGATATGGGGTAAAAAGCGCCACGCGTCTTCGATCTCGAATCAAATGATAGAATTTTAATTCGCATCATTTTGGGTTTGTGGTTATACCTGGGGTATTTCGTTTGATTCCAGCGGGAATCATTTTGATCTTTTTAAATTATGCGAAAGACATTATTTGGTCCCTCTCAAACGTTTCTTTTTCAACATATGAAGCGTTTTGAGGCGAAAAGGGACGAATATACAAACTATTGTTCGGAATGTCTGAGAGTAGGAGAAACGATGACGTGTTAAGCGGTATTGTATGTGTGAATGTATAAGTGCCGAATCGTAGTGAATGAATGAATGTAAATGATCAGATAAAATTGTTTTGGGGTCAATTCGAAGTGCTTATCGGAATGTGAATGATCGAGTAGGCCAGTGATTGAGGATGAATGAATGGGATAATTGTATGAATATATTTGGATTGAAACCCCAGCACAAGCGTATAGTACTGGTAACAACGCGAAACACGAAAGACATTTCTGGACAGTCGATGATAAAACAGAACAATGTAATACCGACAACCGTTCCCATGCAAGTTGAAACATTGAAAAATAGAATGACTATTTTCACTTGCAGAATTTTGGGAATATCAAGTTGTTTTCAATTTTGTTTTCGAATTTGATTTACTGTTCAACCCATAGCCGAATA
>NC_080670.1:83562699-83587414 GCF_030247195.1 Topomyia yanbarensis | reverse complement strand
TTATATTAAAGGAATTAGTTAGTGGTGTGAGAGAGACAGTGCATGTTGTCCAAGTGCCTGCGGTGCTTATGTGGAGGATCCGAGGAGTATCTTGGTATTTAACGGTTGAGCCAACGTATAGCGGTTCTTTATATTGCTCCGGTGTTTCATTACCAGTATCTGGCATAATGGAAGGAGTGGCGCATATTTGGATTATTATTTTTTAAGTGTATTGCTTAACCGGAGAAGACTTGCACGATGAATGTTTTATTATTTTTTTTTGTATGGTGTGTCGGGATTGAATGACGGCTAAGACCGTTCACGGTTCATCCCGCCAAATGCATGTTTTAGTTGCGAACAGGGTTGTTGGTACAGTCGTGGAATGTTTATTGTTGAGTATTTTAATTATGTTGTCATTTTGGGGCGGATCCCTATGGTAGTTATATTAGCTTCTACCGCACACTTAGCATAATTTAATGAGCTCGATTTTGCTTTACTTTGTCAATTTCACTACATTATTTTTGCACTTATATTGAACATTAATAGGTTTACGCATCTGTGCGAGATTTCACGCGGGGCATTCTCAGGTAACTGTGTATCGGTCTTCGTCTCAAGCACTCGGCTCGAGGGAATGAAGTGCAGTTTTGCGGAATTTGGTTTGGTGGTATTCGTGTAGGCACACCGCGTGTGCATAGACGGATGAAGCGCATGGGGTGAAGTGCGTCGGTGCTATCAGTAATGGGTTGATGACGGTGTGATGCGGGATGCGAGAGACCTGCTTGCAGCATATCGGGTGGAGCCTGTCAGAGTGAAAGCAAGTAGTCGGCGCAGATCTGTTTGGCAGGCATCTCGCATTCTGGTGTCTGCGCAATCTTTCGATTGGGCGTCTTATTGTTGAGGTAGTGCGGTGCTTTGTTTGACCGGATTGGAATAGGAAAGTAATTGCGTTTCTCTCGAAACCAATTCTTCAGGACTGGTACCATGGATGCCTCAGAGTCGCTCAAGCGTTCCCTTCTTTCGTTTAAAAGCTCGTTGGTTTGTCTGGTCTTTAATCCATCTTTTTTGGAAGGTTTTGGTTTTAAGTGTTTGTTAGATGCGATTGAGGACGATTATTCGAAGAACAAATGCAAATGGAAGTGGAGTGGGGAACAGTATTTCGGCTTTTCTAAGGAGTGGAGGTTGTTGTTCGGGACCGAGGTATTTTTTATAGTTTGCAAGGAGGCCTCAATCCGTTTTGCTTTCCTGTTTCAGAAAAAAATGCTTTTTAATATGTCGGAGGGTGGAGTAAGAGACTCCTATATCCCCTTAAACTTAAAAGAAATCCCATACTCTATAACATCATTCAGAACTGTAATTCTTTCAACTATCTCATGTTTTACACTTATCTAGTACTTACTTAGTATAACCAGTAGTTAGCATAACAATAAATAATTCACGCGCGGAAACGATTGATTAGAATCGGCAATCTTTTTTTGCATTCGGCATGCTATTTTTGCAATTCAAGATTAGTAAAATTTCCTCTTACTACGAAACCACTATACGTATGCAATTCCAACGATCTATAAGAATAGTACCTGACACGAGAAAAAGGAAATCGCTCACAAATACCTAAGATTCGGAATTTTATTCAAACATTCGCCAGGAAAACTACATAGACACGGCAAAATACACAAAACATTCGCGGCGTGATGAAAAATTGAACGATATCGATTTATTAAAATATAAGCAATAGGCCTCATCCGGAGTTTAATTTGCATATTTAACCAATCGCATTAATGCAACAAATGATAAATCTCCCAAATTCTCGGCAGCCGACTGCCCAGAACAATTTTACATTATAACGCTACTGGCACACTTACTAACAAATCTCCCCTTCCCGTGATACTTGTGGAGATGCAGAGGTCTCTAGCAGCAACATGTATCGGACTAACCTTCCTTCCTTCCCCAGAACAGTTGTCAGTTGAACTTTTTTATACAAATACAAAGAAAAGAAGATCTGCATTCGGACGTGGCCGGCGTCGGTATTGATCAGCATGCTGGGATCAATATAGATTGCACGGTGTGGCTCATCGTGCTATTCCCAAGCATGTTGTTCCAATGAACATTTTACAATCTCCATTGGTTCTGGTCAATAACGGAGTAGTAACCACGGGCGATGTCTTATGCTTATGCTTATTATATAAGAGCCCCTTAAAGGTGCCATTTTTTCTTTGTTTTACATTTTGAATTTCCTAAAACTAGGGGGTTACACATTTAAATATTATTTTCGTTTTATATAATGAAACTAAAGAAATTTTACAGCTAACTTATACATATTCAAGAGGGGATAATATGGTTGGTGTCAGGTCAGACCGGACTAAGTGACAATTTATTGATTTCGAGAAAAACGAGTTTAAAGTTTGAATCGCCGCACCCTTCACATTATAATTAGAAATTAATTTTCGCCATAATTCTTTCTTATTGTTGCCTATTTCAAATCTGGCAAAAGTCGAATATAGCTACAGAAATTCTTTATCATTATTATCGCATTTTTTATGTTTTGCGACTTAGTCTGGTCTGACTTAACACCGACCATATAATATTCGTAAGATTAGGGGGGGTCATTTTGTGTGTTTTTGTATAGTAATTCACTTTAGGATTTTTGGAAGGGAGATTATTGGAGCAATTAATTATTAACTAACCGGAACATTTTACAAGCATATTAAAACTAGAAAGAGCTAGAGGGGGTGGTTCAATTTTATTAGGTGTAGGGGGGATTAATTAGGGCTATTTTAAAGTAGTGGTACTGTTGGGAATTTCTTAAAGAGATTAGGGGTCATCCATATACCACGTGGACAATTTAGGGGAAGGTGGGGGTCACGAGAAAGTCCACGCTTTTCCATAGGGAGAGGGTGGGGGTATGGGTAATGTCTACGTAGACTTTTCATTATATTTTTGTCTTTTATAAAAAAAATTAACAAATTTGTATTGTCAATGGTGTGTCTTCAAAAAACCTGTTTTAATCCACCTAGCGGTGCAATTGTGCCTTTCTCATTTGTCCGAACTACGATTCCATGGCTGGTTATGTTCAATACAATGATGGAAATGTATATTACATATTCAGTACGATTTGCACATACATACAATGGATCGACAGCCAAGATCTTGAGATATACTAGGTGTCGACACTGAATCATCGCTTGAAACCAGCGGCGGATCAAGGAGGAAGATTCGGGGGGTCCGGACCCTGCCGAAAATTTTCAACTTGTTAAGAAATTTTAAACTAGTCTTAATTTCAAAGTAGCAACCCCTCACTTCATACTCCTACCTAAGCCTTTATAGGGCCGGGATTAGGTTGACGATTTTTAGAGTGATTGCATAACCTTTCTATATGAGAAAGGCACAAATATGCCAAAGTCCAAAAAAGTCAATTTTCGTCAGAATTTTTTTTTCGAGATTGCATCAAATCTCAACGTTTTATGCATTTTGGCATCAAAAATGCAAATTCGATTTTGAAATTTTTTCCTTGCTCCCCCCTTTGAGATTTTTTCATTTCAGTTTATATGGGAATTTGCTGTGTGGTTGCACTCTTCAACCCATATCTCCGGAACCGGAGGTCCAATCAATAAAAAAAATCAATGGCAGCCGATGGGAAAGTTGTACCTTTCATTTGAGCCTAAGTTTCTCCAAATCGGTCCAGCCATCTCTGAGAAACAGAGGTGACATTTTTTTCAACATACTCACACAGACATTTTCCGATCTCGACGAACTGAGTCGAATGGCATATGAAGAATGGCCCTCCGGGCCGGGATTAGGTTGCCGATTTTTTGAGTGATTGTATAACCTTTCTATATGAGAAAGGCGAAAATCTCAAGAACTCGCATGAAAAAGAATCAGAGAATTTTGTCACTTGATGCAATCATCTATAACTTGGTCTAATCCCATTAATTTTGAATTTCAAAGCTTGCGGTTGGAATTACGAATCAATTCAAGAATTCAAAGGCTACTTGAATTTTGCGATGAATCTTAAAAACGTAAATATAAAATATTATAAGTCGTTGACAAATGAGATAGTCTCATGGAAATTTCACAAACGACTAAAGATGTGTATGACATTCTGTGGTTGAAGTTTGAACGATTTTCATAAGGTCCTGTGCTTCATGGTAGTCTTCCACATTTGAAAATTTTCTAAATCCCACTTTTATGAAACTACCCATTTTTTGAAAGTCCACGTGGACAGCGTAGGTAGGGGGTAGGGGCTTAGGAATTGTCTACGCTTGTTCACGAAGGGGGAGGAGGGGTCAGAAACGACGGTTGTTTTATCCACATGTTGTATGAACGGTCCTTTATATATTAATCATCTAAAACTAGAAGATGTGGGAACAACAGTTTTGGGAAGATATTCAAGGGGGAGGAGGAGGGGGGTGAAGTCCTTTATCTGTGTATCAGAGACTGAGGAGAGAAGGTGGACAAGGCTGACGGGGGTGAGATATTAACCCTCTAGTTCCCAACGCCGCCTCTAGGCGGTCTCTATAAAAATCTAAATAAAACTACTAAAACATGATTGTATGTTGTCATCCGCACTAGCATTTCTTCCCAACGCTCACACCCTTCAAACACACACATTATTTGAAAATTCGTAGCTTTCTGTCAAAGGCATTTGAAGCTCAAAGTTGAAAATTCGAGGAAAACGTGGAAAAAAACTATTTTGTGTTTAGTGATCATCTTCATTAAACAAATTTTAACTGTTTTTGGAAATTTTAATAACTAAAAAAAATATTTTTGGGTAGCCTGTTACTAGCATTTCACTGTAGATGTGAATTGGTTTAGTGGAATTATTCGGAAGTTTAGGTTTTTTAGTAAAATACTTTGCCCGCCTAGAGGCGGTGTTGGGCACCTGAACAAATTTTTTTTCAGTGTTAAGTGATTACTTATCGTACCGAAACTAGTATTATGTGCAATTTTAGCTGAAAAAGTATGTTTTAAAAACTTTGTGTGAATGTTGCAGTTAGAATATGGATATTCTTATCATTTAATAATATTTAGGGGAGTCTGGGGCTAGTTGGCGGAATCTTTTTTCTCCTTTTGTATTAGAAATATGGCGCTGTCTCTAGTTCTGCACTTCAAGTACTGTTTAATCCATTCTCCAATGTGTTTATGTTGCATTGAATTCTGTTTCGTACACGTTGTAAGTGATATTGAGTTTTCGAGCGTATTAGAGTGAAGGTCCTACTTTAGTTGTATTAGGAAGGGTGCCTCACAATTTCATTAATTACTCGGAATACAATTGATGCAATGCGTATGAATTGGCATCAATATCTTTGTTTTCTTTTTATGAACCATTATGATATCAAAAATCGGCATTTGAACCAATACGTTGAACAAAGATGGCTAACGCCGCTCTAACCAACGGTTTTACATGGTTATGACGAAAAAAGGCTCATTACCGTAGGTAAAATTTTTTCATTTCAGCATTTTTGTTATTTAGAGCGAAGCTTCAAAGCTATTCCACAAATGACTAGATTTTTCGATAGCGCGCGAAAAAAACTTTCCTTGGCCGTATATGTAATATACGTAACCACAAGTAAAATTTGTTTTTTTTATTTGTTTACTTCGGAATTTCACCTGAAGATTTTCGAATATTTAGTTTTTGAATAAAAAGTGTGCGCCGAAATTAAAATGCAGGAGCATTGAGGCTGAAAAATAAAAACAAGTATCATTGATTTGCAGTTTTATTCAAAAAACATCTCACGCGATCCATACTTTATCATCAAAAGTGGCCAGGTGGCATCATTGTGCGTATAGTCGTAAATTGGCGAGATTTCCGCATCACATATTTAACATTCTGTAATTCAGCCAACAGTCCGCTCTTTTATGCAACGCATTCACTTTTACACGATCTTCTTAAATTAAAAACATAAAACATGATAAGTGAAACCATCGCCAGCAGACCCTGGACTCCCCTACTATAAATTAGAAGTCAATAATTAAACAACCAAAGCACTAGAGAAATACTCCTTATAGTTTAGGTATTTTGCGTTCTGATGGAGTCCAAAATATAAGAAACTATCTGTATTCGCTTATGTTGAAGTAACTAGAAGAAAAAAAAAGTTTTTGTTTTTTATTCGCCCAGGTCTAGGCGGCCTACTTATTTTAAGGCCTTAATGAAAAATCCATTACTTCCAAGAATTTTAAACATTATTTTCGTTTTTCTCATCACGAGGCCCACCTCCAAAAGTTTTTTCAAGCCAAAAAACAATTTGGGCACTAGAGGGTTAACTTTCAGATTCCGGCATCGGGAATCAACGGCAAGGATTACAGATACGGACGGATGCATCATGTATTGGGACGCCGGGCGGTCTTCATCGAGCCGGCAGAGGTTCCTTCAGACGGTTTCGTAGTACGGCTCAGATGAAAATCGACAACACACCGAATTGCGCGTGTGATGTTGTGCTGTAGGTCTAGTGTTTGCTGGGTCATTTGACAGAGATGTTTTGTGTCGTCTTGGAGTCGCATCAAACCATCATTGAGGTACGGTAGGCGGAAGAGGGCACTTCTGAGAATGACAAGAAAAATAATAGGGGCAGTTTAATCTGTATATTTATGGTTTTTTTTAGGAAGGTGTACACGAAGGACATATAGAGGAGATTACATTCGTTTTCGAGCTCACCATCGAGACAAAGGATTTATTTTTCTAGTCCGTAGTGCTGTGTGTGGCGATAAAGAATAGTGTTAATCCGCATTCAAGGTTATTTTGCCAGTTCGGTCCGGTTCTCAGTCTTTTGTTCGCGTGTGAGGATTAAACAATAGCCAGCTGTATAAGCTGGATCGGTTCGTCGTTGGACACCAGATTAAAGCTAAGTGGTTTTTGTCTTTTGTAACACATTTACTGCTTTCTTCCGTCTGCGCGGGCGCTGACCCCGTGCGTTGACGTTTGCTATGGTTCCCTCTCCGGATGGTCAAATGGAAGTTGAATCGGGTTCAACTTTTAAGGCTCCCCCCGGCCCAAATACTATCCAGAACTCTCAACTGGTCCATTTGTGGTCTTCTTTCGGCCCAAGACTAAATCACTGAATCTTCTTCAGATTTCTAAAGACCTGACAGAACGGTTCTCGGCTGTGACCGAAATTTCAAATGTCCGCTCGGACAAGATAAGGGTGTTGCTAGCCAACTCAAAGCAGGCAAACGATGTTGCTTGCTGTGAGCACTTTACGCGGGATTATAAAGTGTATATTCCAGCTGTAAAAGTACAATCCGAAGGCGTCGTCACCGATGAGAGTTTGACGTGCGATGATCTGCTGAAGTACGGGGTTGGCCGTTTTAGAGACCGCTTACTTCAGCCAGTGAAAATACTTGAGTGCAAACGTTTGCACTCAGTAGTAGTAGCGGGGGATGGTTCAAAAACGTACCCCCAATCAAACTCTGATCGGGTGACCTTCGCTGGTACCGCTTTGCCAAATTTCGTCCTCTTGCACAGGGTTCGTCTGCCT
This sequence comes from Topomyia yanbarensis, assembly GCF_030247195.1. NCBI lineage: Eukaryota > Metazoa > Arthropoda > Insecta > Diptera > Culicidae > Topomyia > Topomyia yanbarensis. The sequence goes on along the minus strand of NC_080670.1, from coordinate 83,579,966 downwards.
GTGCGTCTGTTTGTACCGCGGGTCATGAATTGCACAAAGTGTAAACAATTGGGTCACACAGCCACCCATTGTACCAATAAGGCCCGCTGTGGAAAATGCGGAGAAAATCATCTAGATGATTCGTGCAGTAAGCAAGCCGAAAAGTATCCTTATTGTGCGGAGAGTCTGCATGATATCTCGGCATGTCCCGCGTACAAACTACGCGGGGATAAACTGAAACGTTCCCTTGTGGGACGATCCAAACATTCTTTCGCAGAAATGTTAAAGAATGCTACGCTACCATCCTCAACAAACATCTATGCTCACTTGCCTTCTGACGAGGGCGAGGCTGGTAACTCACAAGAGGGAACATCTACTAGGGTGTCTAGAAGTTATAGGAAGAGGAGGAACATTTCCTCTCCTAAAGTTCCTTGGAAAGGCCAGAAGGTGTCCCTTGACGGGGCTCCGAAAGTTACATCTATTGGAAGTGTTGCAACCAAACCAAACTAATTAGCTCCTGGTCTCGGAGGATTAAGCTCAGAGAAGGAGTTCCCTGCACTTCCAGGAACATCAAAAATCCCAAGTGTTCCTTTGTTTCAGTTCGAGAGTAATCACAGCACTAGAATTATAAAACTCACGGACATAGTGGACTGGATAATGAAAACTTTCAATATTACTGATCCTATTAAAAGTCTTATGTTAGCTTTTCTCCCTACAGTGAGAACATTTTTGAAGCAGTTGACTGCTAAATGGTCCCTCCTCTCAGCGATTGTATCCTTCGATGGCTAACTCATCGAACGAGGTCACCGATTTTATCACTGTTCTACAGTGGAATTGCAGAAGTATCATCCCGAAAATCGATTCCTTCAAAATTTTAATAAATAATTTGAGTTGCGATGCATTTGCATTATGTGAAACTTGGTTAACTTCCGACATAGATCTCAACTTCCACGACTTTAATATTATTCGCCTGGATCGAGACACCCCTTATGGAGGAGTGCTTATGGGGATCAAAAAGTGCTATTCATTCTACAGAATTAACCTTCCCTCGATAACAGGTATTGAAGTTGTCGCTTGTCAAGTAACAACCAAAGGTAAAAGCCTGTGCATAGCTTCCATATATATTCCCCCCAACACCGCGGTTGGGCACCGACGGCTACAAGACATCTTAGAATCCCTGCCAGCACCGCGTCTAGTTTTAGAAGACTTTAACTCTCACGGTACAGCATGGGGTTGCCTCTATGATGATAACCGGTCTTTGATCTTTGCGATGACCTCACACGAAATATCGCTGGAAGAGCTATGCTGCCGCGATATCCGAAAACATCGAATCTACCCAAGAACTTCCTGCGGAGGAAGAGTACAGCTTTTTGGCTGGCTTGATTCTCGACAGCGCGAATCAAGCTCAGACTAAGCCAGTACACGGCGCGAACATACAAAAACGCTCTCCTAATCCGTGGTGGGACAAAGAGTGCTCAGACGTGTACGCGGAGAAGGCCGCCGCGTATAAGACCTTCCGGGACGACGGGTTACCCGCTAGCTACCGACAATATGCGACATTAGAAACGCGAATGAAGAGTTTGATGAAAGCCAAGAAACGTAGTTACTGGCGCCGGTTCGTTGACGGACTAACGAGAGAAACATCGATGAGCACTCTTTGAGGCACGGCCCGGCGTTTGCGAAACCGAAACAGTACTAACGAGAGTACAGAATATTCAAACCGTTGGATATTCGATTTCGCCAAGAAGGTTTGTCCGGATTCCGCCCCGGCACAGAAGATTTACCGCGCCGCGTCTCCTCACGATAGCGCGAACGAAACACCTTTTTCGATGGTGGAGTTCTCACTTGCTCTCTTGTCGTGTAACAATAAAGCTCCAGGGCCAGACAGAATCAAATTCAACTTGTTGAAGAATCTGCCAAGAGACGCTTGTTGAACTTATTTAATAAGTTTCTCGAGGCTAACATTGTCCCACTCGATTGGAGACAAGTGAAGGTCATCGCCATCCAAAAACTAGGAAAACCAGCCTCCGACCACAATTCGTATCGTCCGATCGCAATGCTATCCTGTATCCGGAAGTTGTTCGAGAAAATGATCCTATTCCGCCTCGACAATTGGGTCGAAGCAAATGGCTTACTGTCAGATACACAATTTGGCTTTCGCAAAGGCAAAGGGACGAACGATTGTCTTGTATTGCTTTTAACCGAAATTCAAATGCTAGCAAAGAGCAGATGGCATGAGTGTTCCTAGATATTAAGGGGGCTTTTGATTCAATTTCGATCAACATTCTTTCAGAGAAGCTGCACCAGCATAGTCTTTCAGCGACTTTAAACACTAAAAACTAAACTTGTTGTCGGAAAAGCACGTGCATTTTTCGCATGGCGACTTATCGACATCACGATTTAGCTACATGGGCCTTCCCCAGGGCTCATGTCTAAGCCCCCTGTTATACAATGTCTATGTCAACGACATTGATGAATGTCTTGACAATTCCTGCACGTTAAGGCAACTTGCAGACGATGGGGTGGTGTCTGTTACGGGATCCAAAACTGTCGATCTACAAGGACCATTACAGAATACCTTGGACAATTTGTCTGCTTGGGCTATTAAGCTAGGTATCGAATTCTCTACGGAGATAACTGAGCTAGTTGTATTTTCTAGGAAGCGTGAACCAGCACACCTACAGCTTCTATTAATGGGTCGAACTATCGCTCAGGTCTTCACAGTAAAATATCTAGGGGTCTGGTTCGACTCGAAAGGTACTTGGGGATGCCATATTCGGTGTCTGAAACAGAAATGCCAGCAAAGGATCAACTTTCTTCGTACAATAACCGGAACACTCAGGAGACCTAATTAGGTTGTATCAAACAACGATACCGTCGGTAATGGAATACGGATGCTTCTGCTTTCGCTCCGCCGCGAACATACATTTCATCAAACTCGAAAGAATTCAGTATCGTTGTTTGCGTATCGCCTTAGGGTGCATGCAGTCGACCCATACGATGAGTCTCGAAGTGCTGTCGGGCGTTCTCCCGTTGAAAAATCAATTTTGGGAACTCTCATATCGATTGCTCATTCGATGCGATATCTTGAACCCGGTGGTGATTGAAAATTTCGAAAGGTTTGTTGAGCTCAATTCTCAGACCCGTATCATGTCCCTTTACTTTGACTACATAGCGCAGAATATTAACCCTTCTTCTTACAATCCCAACCGTGTGCATTTCATAAATACTTCTGAATCTACTGTTTTCTTCGACACATCCATGAAAGACGAGATTAGTGGAATTCCGGACCACATACGCCCACAAGTGGTTCCAAACATTTTTTATAATAAATTCCGAGAAGTCGACTGTTCTAAGATGTTTTATACTGACGGATCAAACCTCGAATGGTTCACTGGCTTCGGTATTCAAAAGTTCACCGCCTCCTACAAACTCAGTGACCCTGCTTCAGTTTACGCCGCAGAACTAGCTGCCATTCAGTATACCCTTGGAGTCATTGAAACATTACCCGCAGGCCATTACTTCATCGTTTCGGATAGCCTCAGTTCCATTGACGCTATTCGCTCGATGAAACATGAAAAGCCCTCCTCGTATTTTTGGGGAAAATACGGAAGCAACTGAGTGCTTTATCTGACAACTCTTTTCAGATTACCTTGGTATGGGTCCCTTCTCATTGCTCCATTCCGGGCGGACTCCTTAGCTAACGTACGTGCCTTAGAAGGAGACGTTTACGAAAGACCAATTTACTTCATCGAATTTTTCAGTATTACTCATCAGAGAACCCTCGAAAGTTGGCAAGCTTCGTGGAGCAGTGGGGAGCTGGGAAGGTGGCTACATTCGATAATCGCTAAGGTATCGACGAAACCTTGGTTCAAGGGGATGGATGTGGGTAGTGACTTCATTCGTGTGATGTCCCGACTTATGGCAATCCATTACACGTTGGATGCACATCTCCGGCGTATTGGGCTCGTGGATAGTGGTATCTGCGCTTGTGGTGACGGCTATCACGACATCGAGCACATTGTCTGGGCGTGCACCGAGTACAGTTCCACCAGGTCTCGGCTAATGGATACCCTGCGGGCCCGAGGAAGACCAACCAACGTCCCGGTTCGAGATGTGCTGGCAAGCCGCGATGCCTTCTATATGTCCCTTATATACACCTTTGTGAAAACCATCAATATACAAGTCTAACCGCCCCTTCTTATTTTCCTTATCATTCTCAGAACCCTCTTCCACCTGTATCAAAGCATATGTATCGAATGAGCCAACAAACACGGGACCTACAGCACGAACATAACACGCTTAACTCGAAATGTAGCCGATCCACATCTGAGCCATACTTCGAAATCGTCTGGAAAAACCCCTGCCATCTTAAGGAGGACCACCCGGCGCACAGTGGATCCATTCCATATAAAAGCTGGACAAAACTTAAGTAGTTTAAAATGTCTGAAAATATCGTCTAAGGGTAATTTTGGTGTGCTGAATACGATTTTAATTAAATTAGGAGGCTAAAATGAAGAATACACAGCCTAGGGTGGTTCTAAAAGTTTTTTTTTTAATTTAGCAAATGTGAATTTTATTAACGTCTCAAAATAGATACTTTGTAAGTGAACAGAAACATTTTGATTTCCTAGGGTAGTCCTTAGTAACGAGTTAGCTAGGGTGCTTCCAATTTATCGAAATCTGCTGAATAAAAAATGATGTAATTTTATACATTTGTTTGTAGATCTTCAGTCCAATCTGAATACCATCATAGAAAAAATCATCTTTTCATAGCTCTTTAAGAAATAATCCTCATGTACTAATTTATGAACGTATGCGTTTAGAATAGTTATAAAAATAGCATATCTTAAGGTGTTTGAAGGAATGCCTTAATTTTTTGTTTTATTTGTTTATTTATTTATAGTTATCGCCAAAGCTATTAAAAGATGACAGATTTATTTGATTTTAATGAAGACCTCAAATCATGCCCTTCTATGCTCTATTCACAGTTTCTAATACGATGCAAACTGCAGCTAAGCCACTAAATACTTTTCCATTAATTTCCAATTCCAATGATGATATGAATATCTCTCCTTGTGGGTACTGACTTAGTTTTTTGTACGAAAACATCCTGAGCATACTTTGCACTGTATATATATGCTTTGAAATAAAGGCGTTAGCGTTTTTGCATGAAACTCTCATCAATTTAGAAGTGAATTATTGAGGGAGATGAATGATGAATTTGACTGTTGATTGTGATAGATTCAATAGGGAGTTTGCACTTGAAAATAAATGTTGTATTACTTGCCAATAACTAAAAATCGGGTAAAAAAGAACACTTCCCACACTCACGTATTTACCTTACATCCGTCACCAGTAAAGCTAACAACCAATAACTATTAAAGAAATAGTATTCATGAGAAGATATAATAATAGTTGCAGTTAGTTTGCTTCGTTGGCTTGTATTTATTTGATTTTTTCTATGCTGCAAATAACTGTGAAAATGCAGAAACACGAGTCACAGTTGCAAGACAGTTAAGGCGTACCTATATATGTATGAAGGAAATCGCCCCAAACCCTGAATTTACAAGCTGCGTTCAGAAAAAGAAATCCACCGGTGAATGATAATGCAAAACTTCTTGAAATCAAAAAATACCATGCATCTCCATGAAAAAACTAATTTTACAAATGTCCAAATATCAACCTTCGGCGCAAGATGGCACTATAATTTTTGAAAACTAGATAAAATTCTACGTCAGTTGAACTAGATAAGATCCTTCAACACGCTTTTACCGATAAAGAGATGACACTCTGAATGTGAATAAGTCCTCGTTAAACAACATAGTTATATTGATTTTATTGGTAACTTTTGAAATACTCATTATTTCTCAAATCGAAATACACCATTGAATTCCTGAGATGATTTTCTATTAGAAACGACTATATGTGTTGTTAAGTTATCATTGTAGTACTTATTAAAGCGAGACGAATTAGAATGAACAAAAACTTTTTGTCACTCAAATTCTTGCAGATTTTGAAGACCTTGTACGGTTCAAAATAATGTAGATCTTTTATGTTTCGATTAACTCAAAAATTTGGCAAATACAGCTTTGGGTAACATTTAGAAAAAAATATAAATGGTGTGAAAATCGACAATAAATTTTGGAGGTTTGACCGGCCCGGCCCCACTGTGCGGCGTCCTAGTACATGATTCCTCCTGATGAAGGCCACTCGACTTTGTAATCCATCCATTGATCTCAGGATGCCTGAAACTGAAATAATTTTCTCTCCCTGCCATCTTTGTCTACCTTTCCTCCCCTGACTCTTATACCCAGAAGTTACACCCCTACCCCTTCCCCCAAGTATCTTCACGAAGCACTTTGCTCTTACTGTCTCTTCTAGTTTTAACTATTATATTATATAATCTCGTTGAAAATGCTCAAATCTACTACCCACAAAAATAATTCTAATTACGAATCTTTACAAAATTCAATCATGCCATCTAGTTATTCCTACTTTTAAGATAGTCGTAAAAAAATGTCCCCCTTAGTTAAACATTATTTGCTCCAATAATCTCACTGATAAAAATGTCAAACCATATTGCAATAAAAACTAAATGACCCCCCTAATCTTACGAAAATAATATTATCCCCTTGTGTAGATATATAAGATAGCTATAAAACGCATTAGCTTCATATAAAAAAAATCAATATGTAATCCCCTAGTTTTAAGTAATTTAAAATGTAAAACAAAACAAAATTGGCACCTTTAAGCTAACGCAACGTGCCTATCAAATAAACGAATTGAATAAAAAATTAAAAATAGAGGAGATTACGGCTTTGTGCCAAACACTGTCGAAAGCTTCTTCGATGTCCAGAAGAGCAACTCCAGTGGAATAACCCTCTGAGACATTTACCTTTATCATGTTAGTTACTCTCACAAGTTGCTCCAATACGAAATCCAAACTGCTCGGGAAGAAAAATAGAATTCTCATTGATATGTGACATCATTCTAGTTAGGATGATTTTTTCAAATAATTTACTAATAGAAGAGAGTAAACTAATTGGTCGATAGCTCGATGATTCTACTGGGCTTTTATCTGGCTTTAAAATAGGAATAACCTTGGCATTTTTCCATATTTCAGGGAAGTATGCTAATTCAAAAAAATTGTTGAATATGGTGATTTCGAGAAGGTTTTTAAGAAGAATATTGAAAATCATGACCTGGAGCTATCATATTTTTTAACTTTTTTCTGGTGGATTTGATTTCATCATAGTTTGTTTTAATAATCTCGTCTAGAGACAATACTTGATTTAAACGTTTTCATATTTTTGTAAGACTTCGTTTTCAATAGGACTCACAACGTTGAGATTAAAATGATGGACGCTCTCAAACTGCTGAGGAAGTTTTCGAGCTTTTTCTTCGTTTGTAAGAAATATATGGCCACCTTCCTTCAAAGCTGGAATTGGTTTCTGAGGTTTCTTAAGAACCTTAGAAAGTTTCCAGAAAGGTTCAGAATTTGGCTTGACTTGTTCAACATCTTTCGCGAAATTTTCATTTCTTAAGAGTGTGCTATCTATGCTTAATTTCTTTTTGTAGATGCTGATAGATATATTTCATAGCAGGATCACGAGAACGTGACGAATTGACGTCTTCGAACATTCTTCAAGCGAATCAGAAGTTGAAGATCGTCGTCAAGAATAGGAGTATTAATTTTTTTATGTGTTGTTGGTACTGATAAATTTCTAGCATCAACTATAGAATCACCTTAATTTTGTAATGCCGTATCAATGCCAGTTTTATTTTGTAAATCATGATCACGATTAAAATTATTCTCAATATAAGCTTTGTACCTTTCCTACTTCGCTTTGTGATAATTAAACACTGAGCTAATTGGATTGGAAACAGCTTCTTGAGAAAATAAAAAAGATACTGGAAGGTGATCAGAATCAAAGTCAGCATGTGTAATCAATTCGCTACAAATGTGATCTGTCAAACCCAAATCAATTATTGATCGATTCCTTACAGACGAATAGCACGTAGGTCCATTCGGGTATAAAATTGAATAATAACCAGCAGAGGAATCATTAAAAAGTAGTTTACCGTTGGAATTGCTTTGAGCATTTTTCCAGGATCGGTGTTTAGCGTTAAAATCACCGATTATGAAGAATTTCGACGAATTTTTGGAAGTTTTTGTAAGTCTCCTTTCAAGAAGTTAATTTGCTCGCCAGTGCACTGAAAAGGAAAGTAGGCTGCAGCAATAAAAATGATACCAAGATCGGTTTCAACTTCGATACCCAAACTCTCGATCACCTTGGTGTCAAGAGACGGTGTAACGGAATGTATGATCATGTGATTAAGCGCGATTGCGATTCCTCCACCGAATCCAACAATTCGATCAAATTGATGAAAAACAAAATTAGAGTTACTGTTCAATTAAATATTTGGATTTAAAAAAGTTTCGGTCACAAAGGCTGCATGCACAATATGTATCCTCAAGAAGTTGAAATTCGTCTTCGCACGTTTTTAATGAACGAGCATTCCAATTTAACCCTTTCATGCCCAACTTTTTTCTAGTGCATGTAGGGTTTCAAAGCTATTTTTCCTTGAAAACGGTGGGGTCAAGAAACACAAAAAGCCTATTTTCATTGTTCACGCACTTCACCACTCTTCTTACTTTCTGGATCTTTTAGAAAGTTTTTGCCGTTTTCACCTGCTGAATCAGGACTTTTTCTGCATCCACTGCACTTTCAGCTGTCGCGCGCGAAATGAACGGGTTTGTAGGGAACTTTGGATATCGCGAAAATGAAAACTCGAAAAAACTATTTTTCTGCGACCGACACCAACGATTGCGTTTTACTATGTTTATTGTATGCTTTTTTGTGTACATTTGTCTATGTGTGTTTTATGCTGCGGCTGTTTGACAGCTATGTTATGGTTTGCAGAATCCATTTCTGCTTAGGGTTTGCACAGTGGGCTGACTGTGCGAATCGTACGGTAAGTATTTTACATTGCATTTTGTTTCTAAAATTCTATGATTAGTTCACTTTTTCTTAGGGCTAGGTGAGTATTTACAGGTATGTACAATGCATAAAATTTCATTTCATTTCAGGTTCATGTGGTGGTGGATTAAAGGTGAGTATTAAACATTCCGGCCGCCAATGAAATTTTAAGGAATTCAACGGGCATTAGCGGCGGAAGTTCGAGCTTCTTGCGATGACTGACGTTCAACGGGATATGGAGATCTGGATTCGTCTTGCCGGTACAGGCCTCCTTACAGCTTCCAGGATGATTTTTCGAGGTGCGTCGGGTCCAACTGCAGGATACTGTCCGGGAGTGGTGTGCTGTAAAGGAGGAACATCTGTACGCGAACTGTTGGTTTAACAAATTAGGATGGGGTACTTAACTCGAGTCAAGTCCCAGCCGGGGGTTCTAGGAACCCACACGGCGAGGCTTGGTTCTTTACAGGTGAACCACGAACCGCTCGATACCCCCGAGCTTGGGCCAGGATCTCGTCTGGCGACTCATTTCCCCGAGTAGGGGCCGGGAGCTCGTCCGGCGGCTCTGTACCCTGAGCAAGGGCCTTCATTTGGCGTTGTTGACGTAGGGCTGCTAGTTGGTGCGGGACTCTGTGCTACGATGGGTGGCGCTACTTCAACTGGTAGTAAGCAGAGCTTCGGGATGGCGCGTTGAACGATGCCGTAGGTCGACTTCACAGTGGCGACACGAACAAGGCCGTCAGGGCCGGGTTGAACGCTGAGCACGCGTCCCAGGGACCATTTCAACGGCGGTGCTCTCTCATCTTTGAGAGCGACGATGGAACCAACGGCTAGATTGTCCATGGCTTCTGGCCAGCGGTAGCGACTTTGCAGGGTGGCGAGATACTCCTTGTGCCAACGACTCCAGAAGTGCTGAGTTAGCTGTTGTACTCGTTCCCATCGAGACAACCTGGATTCAGGAACTTCACGGCAATCTGGATCAGGTACCGCATTCAACGGACGACCAATCAGGAAATGTCCTGGAGTCAGAGCAAGCTCATCGGATGGATTGTCCGGCAACGGCGTGATTGGGCGAGAATTTAGCATTGACTCGACCTGAATCAATGCGGTTTGCAGCTCGGATTCGGTTAGGTGGGCATTTCCGAGGATTTTGCGAAGCAGGGTCTTCACGGATTTCACGCAGGCTTCCCAGATTCCACCGAATGTGGGAGAGCGAGGTGGGATGAAGTGGAACTGTATTCCGTTGTCTGCGCATTCGTTTGCTACGGCATCTTGGTGAACTTGAGTTCGGAAAAGCTTCCGCAGTTCTTCCAGTTCTCGCTGTGTTCCAACAAAGTTCGTGGCGTTATCGCAGTAGATATGCGCAGGCTTTCCTCTACGGCCGACGAATCTTCGCAGGCTCGCAATGAATGTGCCAGTGGTCAGATCCGACACAAGGTCCAAGTGCACGGCTTTGGTAGCCATACATACGTATACGGTGATGTAGGCTTTGAAGAATGGCGATCTCTTATTTCGGAGTGACGTTCTCACGTACATTGGCCCAGCCAAGTCAACGCCAACATTCTGAAACGGGTACGCCTGGTTGACCCGAACAGATGGCAGATCCCCCATCAGCTGCTGCAACGGCTTGGGTTTGGCACGTGCGCATACCATGCAGCCGTGAACAATGTTGCGAACCAAGTTCCGTCCGCCGAGGGGCCAAAATCTTTGGCGCAACGAGGATAGTAGTAAGCTGGGACCGGCATGGAGCGTCTTATGGTGTTCTCTCGTGGCGATCATGTCGGTGAGACGATGTTTGGGGAGGACGATCGGGTGTCTTCCGTCGACAGGTATTGCAGCATTGTGAAGCCGGCCGCCGACACGAATAATGCCGTCTACGAGTGTCGGGTGCAGATACCGTAGCTTGGATTTACGGTTTACTTTTCCGACGGTTTCAAGTTGGCGTATCTCGTTGGCAAAGTACTGCTGTTGTATGCGACGGACCAGATTGAGCAGAGTGCGATCAATGTCAAGAGCCGTCAACGGGCCGACAAGAATTGGTTGGTGATTCTTCCGGTGAAGGCAGTTAGCAGCGAAACGCCGAAGAAGTGTGCCGATCCGAAGTAGCTGACGAAGATTGGAATAGCGATCGACGATATCTGACGGTTCTACGCTCACGACCGGAAGGGCAATAGTCTGTCGGACCTCCGGTTGGTCTGAGTTTAAGGTCGCTACGACGACGTACTTCGCTGGCCAAGGAGCGAATATTGGTTTTAGCCACTGCGGTCCGTTCCACCACAGTGCACTAGCGAGGAGTTCATCGAGGTCCATTCCTCGAGAAACGAGATCGGCGGGATTGTCTTCGGATGGGACGTGATTCCAAACGGCGTGAGACGTCAGCTCTTGGATTTCAGCCACTCGGTTGGCTACGAACGTCTTCCATGTCGATGGAGTTGCGGATATCCAGTTCAAGACGATGGAAGAATCGGTCCATAGATATGTGGTGGCGGTTATGTCGATGCTGTCCTGAACTTGTTTAAGAAGTCTGGACAGGAGTTGAGCTGCGCATAGCTCGAGGCGTGGAATGGTTTGAGTCCCCATCGGAGCGACCTTGGACTTAGAAATCACCAGGCGAACTGTACAAGGGCCCTCGGCAGGTATTGACCGGAGATAGATGCATGCGCCATATGCAGACTCTGAAGCGTCGCTGAACCCGTGAATCTCTAAGCGATCGTAATCCGGACGTAACACATGGCGAGAAACTCGAAGGTGGGCAAAAGCTGAAAACTTCTGGTGAAATTCCTGCCATTCGTGAGCGAATCCGTTAGCCACGGGTGTGTCCCAGTCGAGATGGAGCTTCCAAAGACTCTGCAGCATGATTTTCGCCTTTGCAATGGTCGGTCCAATCAAACCTAAGGGGTCGAAAAGACTGCTGATCTGAGAGAGGATCGTTCGTTTGTTCAGAACCGTGCATTCCTTCCAATTCGGCGTCTTGAACGAAAGAAAATCGGTCGACGGTTCCCAGCGGAGGCCAAGTGCAGTCACGGAGGACTCGTGGTCCAAATCGAGTAGTGTTTTCGTCTCTCGGAGCTCCAACGGAATGGTATCAAGAATAGCTTGACAATTCGAAGACCATTGTCGGAGAGGAAGTCCTGCGCCTGCGAGCATTGCAATGAGCTGGTTGCAGGTAACAGCGAGAGATTCAGCATCGTCAGAACCGGACAGCAAATTGTCGACGTAGAAGTCGTGGCGGACAGCGGGTTCCGCCAGCGGAAAATGTTGCCCTTCATCATCGGCGAGCTTCTGCAGCACCCTAGTTGCCAAAAATGGAGCACTGCTTGTGCCGTATGTGACGGTGCGGAGCTGGTAGCTCTTCAGTGGAGCCTCGGGATCTTCGCGCCAGAGAATTCGCTGCAGCGGTTGGTCGGTGGGATGGACCAAAATCTGCCGGTACATTTTTTCAATGTCCGCAGATATCACGAACTGGTGGATTCGAAAACGGAGGACAATCGTCACGAGAGTGTCCTGGATTGTGGGACCAGGAAGCAGGACATCGTTCAGCGAGATACCGGACTTCGAGCGGCATGATGCGTCGAATACGGTACGAAGCTTTGTAGTGGTGCTGTCGAGTTTCATCACAGCGTGGTGTGGAAGGTAGTATTGCGGTTGCGCGTCGATTTCATCGGGGCCAATCTCCCGCATATGTCCCAATCTCACGTACTCGTGGATGAACTGCTGATACATCGCCTTCTTATCGGGACTCGCACCGAGTGAGCGTTCTAGAGAGAAGAAGCGGCGGGTGGCGTTGTATTTGTTGTCCTTTAACTGCCAAAGCAGCTAGTCACGCTTGGGCAGCTTGACGACGTAGCGGCCTTCGGAGTTGCGGGTGGTGTTCTTCACGAAATGTTCCTCACAGTATCGTTCCGACGGAGACCATCCCTTTGCATCGTGGACTTCTTCGAGCTGCCAGAATCGGTTGACCAATTCATCGATTGTGCAGGGATTACTGAACTGGCACTTGCGTGGATCGCTGTGATCGTGGTTTTCCAATAAACACTCTCCGGAGACGACCCAACCGAACTCTGTATTCTGCAGAAGCGGTAACTCTTCCCCGAGCGATATCCTGCCGTATCGAAGAATTTGGAAGAAATGGGCGGCACCCAGAATCATGTCGATGTCGCCAGTAACAGCGAATGTTGGATCTGCAAGCTCCACGTGCTTTGGAATCGGCCAGTGGCGGGCTTCTACCGTCGACTGGGGCAGCTTGACGGTAATGGAAGGCAGAACGAGCATGGAGCATTGTACGGAGAAGGGAGTGACTCGAGAGAAGATGGTTATCGTGGCCTGGTATTCAACCAGCGTTGTAGTGTTTCCGATTCCGCTTATCGGGATAGCATGCGGCAATCGGATGCGAGGAAGCTGCAGTCGTTCGCAAAGAGCCCCAGAAACAAAGTTGCGTTGGGATGCACAGTCCAGCAAGCAACGAGCAGTGACGATGCGACCTCTACCGTTACGAATATTCACTAGCGCAGTCGGAAGGAAAACGGTTCCAAGAATCACTTCACCAGTATGTGATACGAGGGCTGTCTGAGAACTCATGGAAGGCGCATGAATGTGGGATAAGTTTGCGATTGAGGTAGAGGTAGACGGTTGCTGGATGGGAGCTTGCGAAACAGACTGGGGTGACAGTGAGTTTGGAGCATGCAGCGCAGATGCTGCGGTGAGAGTCGGCTGGAGGGCAACACAGCAAGTTGATCCGGTGGCTTGACCAGAAGCGGGATTGTCGTCAGAGGGCTCAGTATGAAGAAGCGTGTGGTGCTTCTTGGTACATGTACGGCATCTTGACCCAGAACAGTTCCGGGCATAATGGGAACTCGATCTCAAACAGTTAATGCAAAGGTTTTTCTGTCTTACCAGGTCGATCCGTTGGCGAAGGTTGAGTTTCCGAAATTCCGGACAGCTGTACAGGTAATGACTCTCACCGCACTTGTCGCACGGCTTCGGCTTGCTGGCGCTGGAAGAGGGTGCACTGGATACTGCAGTTTGCTGTGTAGCTGCGACTGGAAAAGCTGCTAGCTTGGATGTCGGATTTGGCTTGCTGCGAGGAGGAGCGGTGTTCGAAGTGGCTGAAGAAACTGCTTGCAAAACTCGAGCGTAGTTCTGGAGGAAGTTTACCATCGTCACGTATGATGGCATTGAAGTTGACGCACCAGTGTTTGTGTCCTCTGATGTGCCGGCGGTTCCTCCCAGAACCGAAGCGATGTTGTCAGCATCGAGTTTGCTACAGTGGTTCTCCCATTCCCGGAGCGTACAAGGATCGAGGCGTATAGATAGCTGGTAAACCAGGATAGAGCTCCATCGGTCTGCTGGTTCACCCAAGCTCTTCAGAACGGAGATCTGCTGCTCGAAGCGATCGATCAGCGCAAGCAGATCTTCAGCTGATTCCTTGCGCATCGCTGGAGTGTCGAAAAGCGTCCGAATGTGACACTTGATTAACTGCCGGTTGTTCTCAAAACGCAGCCGCAACGTTCGCCAAGCGTCCTTGTAGCCCTGCTCGCTTATTTTGATAGGGTCGAGAATGCGCGCTGCCTCTCCTTGAACGAGGCCCTTCAGATAGTGCATCTTCTCGACCGCACTGATGTCGCTCCGGGAACCTACTGCGGATTCAAATGAATCGCGAAAAACACACCAGTCTTCCAACTTACCGCTAAACTTGGGTAGGTTAAGCTCCGGAAGCCTGATGTTCATTGGTCTCGACGGTGCGGGGTTGGCAGAAGGGGGAGAACATGTTTTCTTCGCCAGTTTGGCCAAGTAGAAGGACCGAAGAGCATAACAGCGACCGTCGAACAACTGCCGTTCCTTTTTCAGGTCGATTGGCTCCTTATCGGTGGAAAACATCTCCAATTTCACCACCGTCCGGTGAAACTCGTCGTAGAATTTCTCCAACTTTTCCGCCCACGCTTCTACTTGGCCCGCAAACTTACTGTCCTTGTCGTACTCCTTCGCATAATATTCCAACAAAGCCATTGAATCGACAATATTCTGCTTCGTCAGCTCCAACTCACTGAATTTCCTCTCGTCGGCCATTTTCTTCTTCGGTAGCGCCGTATTCCCGTTCACTCACGCACTTTTCAACCTCCAAGAATCCAAAATGCACCCGAACAGTCAATTTGCAAAATAAAAATTTCACCGCGAAACTTAAAAACTTTTTTGAAAATATTCCTTCAGAAATCTTTATGTTCCAGCACGGCGCGCACCGTTCAGGCAGTAGGTAAACAATGCACACTACCTACGCTATCGTCAGCTGGCTGTGTCTCGCACGCACTACTCGTTGTGACGATGTAAATATTCTGCGATGGTGGTTTCTTGGAGGGAACACTATGCGGTTTTGTTTGCACTACCGCGTAAAATGGCTAGTTTGCCGCTTGGGGACGCTACCGAAAATCACTTTTCGCGCACTTTTTCTGGCTATACCCGTCTACAGCGGGGCCGTTCTTCGCGATTTTTTCGCCTATTCTGGGCAATTTGCAATCACTTTTGCCTATTCTGGGCAGTTTTATCTTCACTTTTTGCCTATTCTGGGCAGTTTTCTGTTCACTTTTTTGCCTATTCTGGGCAGTTTTCTGTTCACTCGCGGGCACTTTTCTTCAAGATCCGGCTCGAAGGACCAAATTTATGTTCACGCACTTCACCACTCTTCTTACTTTCTGGATCTTTTAGAAAGTTTTTGCCGTTTTCACCTGCTGAATCAGGACTTTTTCTGCATCCACTGCACTTTCAGCTGTCGCGCGCGAAATGAACGGGTTTGTAGGGAACTTTGGATATCGCGAAAATGAAAACTCGAAAAAACTATTTTTCTGCGACCGACACCAACGATTGCGTTTTACTATGTTTATTGTATGCTTTTTTGTGTACATTTGTCTATGTGTGTTTTATGCTGCGGCTGTTTGACAGCTATGTTATGGTTTGCAGAATCCATTTCTGCTTAGGGTTTGCACAGTGGGCTGACTGTGCGAATCGTACGGTAAGTATTTTACATTGCATTTTGTTTCTAAAATTCTATGATTAGTTCACTTTTTCTTAGGGCTAGGTGAGTATTTACAGGTATGTACAATGCATAAAATTTCATTTCATTTCAGGTTCATGTGGTGGTGGATTAAAGGTGAGTATTAAACATTCATAAAGATAGGTGCTTCCATGGCAGTGCCAGAAGCTGGTCAATTGTTACCTTGTAATGCTCAATACAATTCTCCTAGAATAATTACAATAGTCCAATTACGTGGAAAACGTTGCCAACGACGGTCAAAATTGATAAGTTTTATCAGTTTTCAATAATATTGCACCATAACGAAGATATATGAAAAAATCATTTTCGGTCGTCAACGTAAATTATCCCTGGCAGCACTGCTCCATCGGAATCCAATCAGACTGATTGCAATAAATTCAGTTCTAGAGCTGATCCAAATACAAATATGTTAATACGGAATGCTCTGACGATTTTTCGAGGACACATTTTATAACCCTGGTACACCGATAAAGGTACACTGTCAAAGTGACAGTGTACTTTGATTAACTATTCAGAAAATTGGCAGCCCTGTGCCTAAAAAAAATCACCGTTACCATAGCTTTTAAATTATTTATTATTCAAAGAAACTGAAAAAGAACCCGACAAGATATTGAATTTGATTATCAAAATTTATTGATTTAAATGATATTGATAAAAACGTTCTGAACTGTCGTTATCTGAATCTTCTTTCAGCACAGTAAAAGAAATTCGAGATTTAAAATACAAGCAAAAGCTGCCTAAAATTGCCCACATTGTAATGTAGTTGGGAGTAATTAGATCTACGATACAAAGCGTAAGTAATGTAAACTCGAAGAAATATCCAAATGGCATTGCCATCTTTGAACATAAAATCCAACAATAGAGCCCATGTACGACTTGTGATGATTTTTCATCACATGATTTTTCGCTAAATATTTGTGCAATTGGAAAGACTGCAGGTGATGTGCAATTAAAAACTAGGTACTTCTTTATCCCAAACTATAAAAACCACCTTTCGAGAATTTTTCAACGAAAAACTCGATCATGTTTAGTATTTTGAGGGTTAATATTACTTGTAGGTTGATAGTGGTTTCTCCTACCATCCCGGAAGATCAGATCCTAACATGCGCCATGGAAAATACGATTACCTGGATGATTTTCTGCCTATCAAATCGTTCTGATTTGGCCTTATTTTAGCAAACGGTATATATCAGAATATCGTAAATCTAACGAGCTAGTTCCTTTTGCCGTAGATGTATTACTAGTGTAAGAAAGCTCAATAT